>NC_043700.1:124916111-124993203 GCF_006229205.1 Suricata suricatta | reverse complement strand
GCAAAACTTGAGAGACTATTGAATGCTGAGAATGAACTGAGGGCTGAAGGGGAAGGGGGCGGGGGGAAAAGAGGTGGTGGTGATGGTGGAGGGCACTTAAGGGGAAGAGCACTGGGTGTTGTATGGAAAACAATTTGACAATAAAATATTATGGAAAAAATAAATAAATAAATTTTAAAAATTTGTTTTTTTTTAAAAGAGGCTTTGATAAGTAGGAACGCTATAAAACCTTTTGTCTTTAGGATCAAAAATCAGGAATATTATGTAATGTGTTGATGAAAGGTATAAAGCAAATATAGGATTATATTCAACTTCATTTCTCCAATTTACTTTAGATAATGTGCTGTGACTTACAATTTTAAAAACTCTTTTAGTGAGGCATAATGTTTGTGTGTATATGTACATACACATATATAAGTATAAATGAGCATATACTACATTAATCATAAATATGAAATTTAATGATATTTTAAATTATATATACAGTCAGGTAACCTCCATCCAGATCAAGATGTAAAAAAATGTCAGCTCTCCATGAAGTACAAATTTTATTGCATTTAAAAATAATACATATAAATTATAATTCAAATAAATGAAGCATATGTAACTATTTGACCTGTGTTAAAAAGAAAACCATAATCCCCAGTTAAACAGGTTTAACTTAGGTTCAGGTCCCAAGTATGACTTAGATTCAGGTATGACTTAGGTTCAGGTCCCAAGTCAGTAAACCAAAGCCCAATACCTAACCTAACTAGAGTTTCAGCCCCTTAGAAATATAACTTTCAGACAGTCAACATGGGAATTTCCTGGTCAGTGCTAGGACATTTACTGACAAACCCCTTCAACTCTCCCCTTAAGAGAGCGACCTTGCCTAAAACAACAGGTTTTTTTCCTGCTAAAAACTTCCTTTTTTCCACTCCTTCTCTACCTCTAACAACCCTTCCTTTTCTATAGGCCCCTACAGCTCCCTACTACTTGGTAGATGGGATGCTACCTGATTCATGAATCTACTAAGAAAACCAATTAGGGGGCGCCTGGGTGGCTCAGTCTGTTAAGCCTCTGACTTCGGCTCAGGTCATGATCTCACGTTCCTGGGTTCGAGCCCCACGCCAGGCTCTGTGCTGACAGCTAGCTCAGAGCCTGGAGCCTGCTTCAGATTCTGTGTCTCCCTCTCTCCTGCCCCTCCCACTCATGTTCTGTCTCTCTCTCTCTCAAAAATAAATAAAACATTAAAAAAAATTTAGAAAGCCAATTAGATCTTTATAACTTAGTAGGTTGAATTTTTGTTATTTAACACATGTTAAGGTGTATAAATAAATGTGATCGTATATTACTAAAAACTTGAAAAATTAAAAGAAAATAACCAATAGCCATGGCCATTTGTAGCAAAGTGGATGGACCTCAAGGGTGTCATGCTAAGCGAAATAAGTCAGGCAGAGAAGGACAGATACCATATGTTTGCATTCATAGGTCTAACAGGAGAGACCTGGCAGGGGACCATGGGACAGGAAGGGGGAAAGAGAGCTGGGGAGAGTGAGGGACACACAGATCAGAGGAGATTATTGAATACTGAAAAGGAACCATGGACTGAAGGGGGAGGGGGAGGGGAGGAGGTTGATGGTCATGATGGGGGCCACTTGTGAGGAGAAGCACTGGGTGTTATATGGAAACCAATTTGACAATAAACTATTTAAAAAATAACCATCCATCATTTTATTACCTTAATGAAACTACTTTGATTTCTGGTCATTTCATTTGTTAAAAAAAAGAAAACCACAGGCTCAAAATGGCATCACTTAGGTTACGGCGCCGAGTCAGTGAACCAGGATTTAATACCTAACCTAACTGCAGCCTCAACCCGCCAGGTACACAACCTTTGTTACCCAGTCTGCATAGGATTTCCTGGTCAATACTCAGAAATGTACTGATACACCCCTTATGCTCCCCTTAGAGGGCAACCTTGCATTCCTTGCTAATAAATTCCATTCTTTTGTGTGTGCTTGTGCCCTTTCTCTGCCTTTAAAAACATTTCTCTTGTTTAGCTCAGCGGAGCTCCCCTCTACCTGCCAGATGGGATGCTGCCCAACTCATGAATCGTTTAATAAACCCAGTAGATCTACAAATTTACTCAGTATCATTTTGGTTTTTTTTTTTTTTAATTTTTTTTTTATTTTTGAGAGACAGTGTGAGCAGGGGAGGGGCAGAGAGAGGGAGACACAGAATCGGAAACAGGCTCCAGGCTCTGAGCTGTCAGCACAGAGCCCGACGCGGGGCTCGAACCCACGAACCGTGAGATCTGACCTGAGCTGAAGCCAGACACTCAACCGACTGAGCCACCCAGGCGCCCCTCATTTTGTTTTTTAATAGAGTCAAGTCTTTTTTCACATATTTTCAAAACATTATGACAGGAGAATATATAAAATTTCAAATCCCGCTTTTTTTTTTACCTGACATCAAGTCATATGCATTTTCCATGGTGTTTCATAATACTTTGCAATTATTTGCTTCCATATAATATTGCATTGAACAAACATACTATAATTTTCTTAACTTTTCCCCAACTGTTAGGAATAAAGTTTGCTCCAACATTTGCTCTTTGCTATGATAAATATTTTTGTGTATGTGGATTTTTCAGTTTGGTAATGGCTTTTCAATGATCCATTTTAGGAGAAAGAAAGAAAGCCTATGTCCTTCTGTCAGTACCTGTGCCGAGACATCAACTTTACTTGACTTTCTAGTCAAGAATGTACGCTTATAGTACACAAGTCCAAAAGGGACCTTGGAAGTCACTCAGTTGTGCCTAATTTCTATAAAATTTTTATAAGACAGTCATTTGACTTAAGTATGATCACTTCCACTGGTTTTAGAATTGCTATCACCATATTCCTTATGGGGTCATAAAAGTAATGTGTAACTTTTTTTTAAGTAGGCTCCATAACCAACGTGCAGCTTGACCTTGATGAGGTTTTCAGGTAATGGGGGGGGGGGGTCCAGAGCTGACGACCAACAAAGAATTCTTGAAGACATCTTTTGTGCAAAAAGATGATTTTATTGAAGCAGGTGGACAGGGCCTCATGGGCAGGAAGAGCTGCACTGGGTTGTGAGGAGAGACCAGTTATATACTGTGGGGTTGAGGGAGGTAAAGGCAAAAGGGAGGCCTCTGGAGGGAATTCATATGCTAAAGAGGACTCCTAAGACACCTGAGGCCTTGCTATTGTCAGCTAAGGCTGTTTTCCCTCTAGTAAGGCACTAACATTAGGACCGCAGGGGCTTCCTGGAGAAAGGTTATCCTCTGTATTTGCCTCAAGCATTTGTCAGTTGGGCTGCAGGTTGTAAGGAAATTTCATTTTACCTGCCATCTCCCCCTTGTCTTTGTTCCCCACATCGTTATGGAGGGGTGATGTTGGGGTTCCAGGAAGCTGAGTCTACAGGTTTCCGGAGATTAGGCTATTGATAAGATTGCCTCTTTTCCTGTAATTTACTAAGATATTTGTAGACAGATGGAGTCCTGTATGACTGTGATCTCTATCAGTTGCCCATTTGTTTTATTTTCTTTCCTTCATCCTTGGGCACCCAGGAGTGCCTGAGGAATATCACACACATCCCACCTGGAGTGTGTGTGTGTGTGTGTGCGCGCGCGCACACGTGCGCATGTGTGCTCCTTGCACTTTGTCCTCAGCCTGCCCCATACTCCCTCATCAAACTCAAGACCCTGAGATCAAGAGTCACATGTTCTATGGATTGAGCCAGCCAGGCACCCCTTATGTGTAACTTTTTCAACCAGTCTATCCAGCTTCCTTATAGAAACCATTGCCACCCCCCCACACACATACTCTAGAACCTTCTATCTACTGACTTGAGTCATTTGCCACTCTTCCTCTTTGTGCCCACTCTCTTCTGTTTCTCCCTCCAGATCCTCTGCCCTCTCCACTCTGCTGTCTGTCTGCCTGAATGGACTAACCCGTGCTTAGCTGATGGGCCCCAATAATTGTGGAGGAAGGAGAGGCAAGGGGGAATAGTTACTCCCTTGCTTGCCTCCCTGCAGGGTCCCTTAAAGTTGGTTATACCTTTCCCTTGGAAGATCATAGCTTCTCTCAAAGGGATCCTCTCCACAAAACTTTTTTGAATTATTCTTTCTGGGTTTTGTGAACAATACCTCCCTGTGTCCCCTGGGGCCTAGGGATCATTGCTCGGAGATCCTGCCCTATCCTGCGTGCTTTCCTCTACCCTTCCTGCACTTTGGAAAATGGTCCATTTAATCAGCCTCTTTGGCCTATTTTAATTTGACTGCGCCATCTGCTTCCTGCTGGATGTCTGACTCACTCTGTATACATTCAAAACACGCAACCTGGACTGTCACAAACTGGAGTTAGAACTACATGCTTTCTTGATTCTGATAGTTAAATGGTCCAGAAAATACGAGCATGACTCACCCTGCCTACCTCTCGTATCCAACAGTGTGTTGCTCAGGTACTTCACAATCCCCATGAGAATGAGAAAGAAACTTCACTTTCGAACTTCATTGATAAAATTCATCTTCGATGGCTTATGAACTAAAGGAGTTATGTAATGCTTTCTTTTTTTTATCCTAATGATTATTTTATTGGTAGCTCAACTGGATGCAATTATTTAATATGTGCCCCTCCATGCCAGGCTCTGTACAAGGGGTGAAGATAAGGTTTCTGGCTTTAGCCTCAGGATGGAGAGTGAGACCAGTCACTGAGATGACAGAAAAAAGACAGTTTGGAAAAGAGATAATATATTCCAGTTTGAGTGTGCTGAATTTCATTAGCCTATAAGGCAAGTAAGTGAAAATGTCTAAAGGAAAATTGGGCTCGAGATTCTGAGTAAATGATATTTCCCAGGAAACATGTATGAAGCACCGGGACTGGTGGGTGGGGCCAGAAAGGGCAGGAAATAACTGTAAGGATCCCTGGCAAGGAAGGAGACTTATAAGACCTGAAGAAGAGTGCCAGGGAGGTCAGAGGAGAACCAGGAGCATACTGCACCGTGGAAACCTGAGACGGAGTGTTCCAGGAAAAAAAATAGTCCATAGTACAGAATGTTTCCAAGAAGTCACATTCAATAATGATTGAATTTTGCTTTCTGGATTTTGCAAGATGTTGGCTAGTCATCCGGCAAGAGCAGGTGGAATGGAGGGACTGGGGATATAAATCAGGGGCGCCTGGGTGCCTCAGTCAGTTAGGCAACTGACTTGATTTCTGCTCAGGTCACAGTCTCCACAGCTCATGAGACTGAGACCCATGTCGGGCCTTGTACTGACAGCTCAGAGCTCTCTTGGGATTCTCTCTCTTCCTCTCTTTCTGCCCTTCCTCTACTTGCACTTCCTCTACTTGCCCTTCCTCTCTCTCTTTGAACATAAATAATAAGTAAACTTAAAAAAAGAAAAGAAATCAGCTTGCCATGACATGAGGAGTGAGGAGGAGGCAGGATCTAAGATGTAGCAAGTTCATTTTTAGCCAGGAGAAAGAATGGCTGGGTGCTGATTGCAAGAAGCTGGGTAAGTTTGTAGTTCTTGAGGAAGATCCAGTCAGCTGATGGTTGTCTTTATTATTTATGAAGAACCAAGTCACCAAGAGGCAATAGGAGATATTCAGCTCTAAAGAGGCACATCTGTAACGCTTTCTTTTAAAGTTCAGATTTTTACCTCATGAATACTCTCATGTTATATATCTGTGCAACAGCAATTTTTAAAAAAGTTTTTTATGTTCATTTATTTTTGAGAGAGAGAGAGCATGAGCAGGGGAGAGGCAGAGAGGGTGGGAGACACAGAATCTGAAGCAGGCTCCAGGCTGTTTTCAGCCGGCGTTGTCAGCACAGAGCCTGATTCGGGGCTCAAAGCCACAAACCATCAGACCATGACCTGAGCTAAAGTCCTGTGAGTAACTGACTGAGCCATCCAGGCAGCCCTGTGCCAGAGCTATTTTAATAATAGGATGCGGGTGACTGTTTGGCTCAGTTGGTAGAGCATGTCACTCTTGATCTCGGGGTTGTGAGTTTGAGCCCCATGTTGGGTGTAGAGATTATTTTTAAAAAAGTGTTTTTTTAAAAAATTCTCTATTAAAAATAACAATAGCATGAAGAGACCATGTAAGAGCTAGATGTGTATCTTCCCTTGGTGGATGCTCAATACCTAGCAGGCTATGAATAAAATAAAAACTCTGGGAATTACTTTTTTAAAATAAAGTCAACCTCTCAGAGTGCTAAAGTTATTCCATATCTGTAAGATAGACTCATCTAGAAACTGAAACAGTTCTACCAAGCCTTTGGGAGCATTATTTGGCAAGTTACTTTCTTGTTCTGCTTAGTCTGATATTTCATAGAGGAAATGCTTTTTGAATATTAAGGAGATCCTGAAGGGATTAAGGCAGAATTGTTAGGTTAGTTATTTCCTTGTAGAAGGAATGTTTCAAACTTGATAAATGGAAATAGGTAAAGGCAGTCCAAGGGTTAACTCAGCCATTATTTCATTTTCTTGATAAGCTTCTCCTTCTGACTTTCAGTTGGACTTGTTTTGCTTTTACAGAGGAGAGGGTGTGGATCAGGAAGTTAAAAAAAAGATATGAAGGGCTGCATCAAAGCCAAGAAAAACTTGGGTTTCCTCACCACATACTGAGCAATCATCTCTCCTCTCACCTTCAATTCTCACTCATCCATTTCGTGTCTGCAGTTACCACTCTCACAGATGAGTCCCTAATTTAGTCTCTAGCACAGACCTGAGCTCCAGACCCACACATACAGCTGCCTTCTGGACATTGCCAAGTGGAATGTCTCAAAATACCTGGAATCGTGACCTTTTTTCCTATCTCCAGGTTTGTTACCCTTTCTATGTTCTCTGCATCCTAAAATGACGCCATCCTCCATTCAATTACACCAGCTAGATGCGTAGGGGATTGCCCTGGACATGTCCTCTCCTCACTCCTCATCCGCTCTTTCTCCAAAATATACCTCAAACACCACGTACACTCCGTCCTTCTTTGGGCCCAACTCCCCTGTCCTGCTGCTGTTGCCTCTTGCTGGTCCAGAGAACCGCAGTCACCTCCTAACTGGTTTCTCTACCCACTCCTCCAGTCCTTTCAACTGTTCTCATGCTACAGCTCAAGTGACTGTATTGAAATGCAAATATGTTTGTTCACACACACACACACACACACACACACACACACATACACCTTTCCTTCTTCATTAACCCTTCAGTAAATTCCTTTTTCCTTTAGTATAAAAATCAATAATTTTAACAAGGTTTATGAATCTCTGCATGTTTTGGTCCTGTCCTATTTCTCCAAACCAATATTATTTCCGCTCTACCACCTACTAACTGAGTAAACTTGAATAAATTACCTAATTACTCTGTGTCTCACTTTCTTCATCTGTACAAAATGGGAATAAAAATAGTACCTACCTCCTAGGACTGTTGTGAGAATCAGTGTAAAGTGCTTCGAACTTAATAGATATTTAACAAATGTTAGTTCTTATTAGCATGTCTTAGCTCCTTCCATCTCGCAGATGGTTTTTCCTCAAAGGTGTCATACTTCCTTCTACCACAGTACCTTTGCACAATGTGTTCACTGTCTGGAGCACTGATCCTTGTCATTGTCACCTGGCATAATTTCCTCCAGGAAGCTTTATGGTCCCATTAGCTAGATAAGTCTTTCTATTACATAATACCATAGCAACATATACCTTTCCTTAATAGCACTTATTATATGTTTACATTTATTTCAGTGATCATATGACAAATGTCTCTTTCTCACTCTCTCTCTCCTGAAGTCCATGAGAGCAGAGTGGGGCTCGCAGGATCAGTTTTTCTCTCTTAATGCTGTATCCTCAGGCCTCTAGCATCCTGCCCGACACTGAATAGGCATTCAATAAACATAAGTTGAATGAATGGAAATGAATTTCATTGTACACTGATAGGAGCTCCAAGGCAATGGGGTTTTAACATGGTCTGCAGCTTCCTTTCCCCTAGAACAGAGAGCAGCACTTGTCGGTAAGTTAGAATGGGTGTTTCTCAAGGAGGCTGTACTTGACCACGGACCCCTATTGAGTTTCTCCAGGACATTGACAGTTACCCCCTTCACTATGTGTGGATCATCCTTAAGAGGATTACTCTCCACTAGACATATGGCTCCAAAACCATGCCCCTTGATGAGGCCAAACCTAAAGGTACAAAACAGTAACACCCCCTTAAAGAATCTTCACAGGAGAGTTTAGCTATGAAAAGTTCTCTATTAATCAGAACATGTCAGACAAGTTGTTTCCTGGCATCTTTGATTTTCTTCTTCTCGGGCCTCTGGTTTGCTGTATTTTAACTCGCTTCTTCTGTCTACTGCTACACAAGGGTGAAATAATAATAGCTCACATCCACTGGGTGCTGTTGTTTGCTATCGTCAGGCATCACCCAGGCATTCCCTATAGAGTTGACCCTTGAACATCAGAGGTTTGAACTGTGTAGGTCCACTTATATGTTGATCTTTTAAATAGAAATACAGTACAGTACTGTAAATGTATTATCTCTTCCTTATGATTTTAATATTTTCTTTTCTCTAGCTTATGCTATTATAAGACTACAATATGTAATATATATAACACACAAATATGTGTTAATCAGCTATGTCATCGGTAAGCCTTCCAGTCAACAGTTGGCTATTAGTAGTTCAGTTTTTGGAGAGTCAAAAGTTTTACATGGATTTCCAACGATGCTGGGGATCAGAGTGTGGTCTGTGCGCAGGGGTACAAGAGCTCCTGGCTCTGGGGGACCAAAACAGACCAGTTTTGTCATTGCTGACAAAATCCAAAGTCAGGAACTGAGTGGTGAAACAAAAAAGGAATTTACTTCAGTAAGGCCAACACTAGGAGGACGGCAGACCAGCGTCTCAAAGACAGTCTCTGAAGCGCTGAAAATACTTCCAGATTTATGTAAGGAAAATGTGGGGCAAAAGTGGGTAGGTATGTGCAGGTGGGCAGCAAAGGTCAAATCAATTATTGCCTTGAAATCAATCACAGGTGGGGGCTTGCTGGCTCTGGGCAATTTTTATTGCTTGAGGGAGTCATCTTGGTTCTCATCAGGGGATGCTTTGCTTTCAGGGTTTTCTACCTGGGCCAAGAAACATGCTAGAAAGAAGAACCCAACTAGAAAGCTTGAGGTCAAAATGGAGCAGCTAAAGTCTTCTTTCAAGTGCCCCAACCCCTTCATAGTTCAAGGGACACCTATATATTTCACTAATTCTTAATTAGAGAAAAAAAATCCTCTCAGGTAAATGGTATTATTATCTTCATTTTACAGTTGAGAACAGGAAGGTTTAGAAAGATGAAGAAATTTACCTAGTATTACAGAGCCAATGGAACCAGATTTTGAACGCTGGTAGTCTGTCTGATGCCAGAGCCCACAGCGTCATGTGCTAAACCACATCGCCTTAAGCACAGCTTGGGATCCTAACTCATTAGCTTCTCATCCAGTTGGGTAAGCCCCAAAGACTACTCCAACTGTCGTCATATACTTCCAAACATGTTGTGAACATGGACATCATTCACCTTGGGATCATACAGCAAAGTTATCCAGATTCAAAACAAAACACATCCTGATCTGTGATTGGTGTATCATAGTGCTTGCACAATATAGATGCTCAATAAACATTTATTGAGTGACTAAATGGATCACAGCAGACACACTTTCATATCATATACCCTTTAATTGGGTTATGAATATTTTCCCATACAATTTCTCCATAATTCAGGGTTGTCTTCAAAATTACAGAGTGAAGGATTTTCTTCTTAGTTCATTCTTTGTGGTCCAGACAACCTGATCCTAAATGCACGACCTTGACATCCATCCATCTATCCATTGTAATTATTTGTCAACTGAGCTACCGGATGTCCTGCCTTCGCCTTGATGGAGAAGAGACTTGTTTTTCTCTGATGACCATGCAGCCTGGCATCTTCTGTCTTCATTCATCGTCAAGCCTGTTCAGTATTCCTTTCCGTGAGCTCCAAACTGGCAGGCGAGTTTCATTTGTTACTCTCACTGTAATTGTTACCTGTTACTCTTATACCCAGCAAGCCTTCCTCTCCCAAGCCCAGCTGCCATTGTACTATAATAGGTACCTTGCCATCAATTCCAAACTGACTGATTTTTTAGTAACTATTTCATTCTGAAGTAAACTCTCTCATTGTAATCAAAAGCCTCCAGATCACCTCTGTAACACCTGGGCCTCCACCAGGGGACAGTGAGTGAAGCGTTTGTCTCCCACGCAAAAGTTAAGGCGGTGTCGAAAATCTTATGTTACTTATGTTCCTTGTGTCTCAGTCTCTGAAATGGCACGATAAAACACTGTTATTGATCCTATCTTCACTTAAATTTTGATATTTTCTTCATCATGGCCTTTAGGCATTAGTTTTAATTTTTAGAAATACTGCATTAAATGTCATTTGATTACTCAGGCTTTTGGGCATTCTTTCTCTTAAATATGGTGTCCAAGGTGTGTGCCTCACACCTCACCCTAGTCCCTGATCCTATGCTCTCTCTTCTCCCTGTTTCTCCGGAGTCAGTCTAAACCACGTGTCCCTAGGCTCCATCGGTTAAGCATCCAACTTCAGCTCAGGGCATGATCTCATGAGTTTGAGCCCCGCGTTGGGTTCTTTGCTGACAGCTCAGAGCTTGGAGCCTGCTTCAGACCTGTGTCTCCCTCTATCTCTCTCTCTGCCCATCCCCTGCTCCCACTCTCTCTCTCTCAAAAATAAATAAACATAAAAAATATTTAAAATAAGTAAACAAACCAAGGGTCTGTAAACTGTCTCTGTAAAGGTCAGGCAGGAAATATTTTAGGCTTTTCAGGCAACATAGTCGCTGTTACACTCTGCTACTGGGGCATTAAAGCAGCCACGGGTTGTAAGCAAACAAGCGAGGGTAGCTGTGTTCCAGTTTGTTGGAGAAGGTTGTGGAGAAGGTATGTTGCTACCTAATATCTTCTCTCCTTCTCCCTTGGTAACAGAATAAATTTGGGGTTGTAAGGTGGTCAGGTAAAAATTCCATTTTACAGTGTCTCATGCCACTACTACAACCATGTGAAGTTGTGGTAAATCAAATGCATGCAGAAGTGTGGTATGGGATTTGGGGAAGCAACCTCACTCCTCCTTTTAAGCTGTTAGAAAACAGCTGTGCTAGCTAGAACTCCGGCAGTCATCTTGGAACATGAAGTGTCAGTTAGGTTCTTCGATGAAGCAGATAGAAGGTGCCTGAGTTCCTGGAAAATGATACAGCTGCCACATGAGCCCTTGGCTGCTTACCCGAGGGTGGGGTGGAGAGCCAGAGAAAGAGAGAGCTAATCCCAAGCAGGCTCTAAGCCCAGCAGGGAGCCCAACACAGGGCTCCATCCCACAACACTAGGACCGTGCCTCAACTGACTGAGCCATCCAAGCACCCCTTACCTCAAGGCTTTTTATGTGTGAAAGAAATAAACCTGTATTTAAACCATTTCTCTGTATTTAAGCCATTATTATTTGACAGCTTTTTCTATGCAGATCAATGTAATCCTAATTTACAGGTAAAGCTGCAACTAGTTCACACAGGTTAACAAATTAAGTTAAACAGTGTTTCATACACAAATCTCGGGCAGCCCTCAATTTGCTATTGGCAAACATGTTTTGAAGCCCCTGGATTGAGTGGCAACCATTTCCAGAATTCAGAGGCACTTTTATTTCTCTTTCTTCCCAGTTCAGGACTATGTTCCGGTGCTTTGAGATTGCTAGTGTTACAATGCAATGTGTGATAATGAGAATGACAGTAATAATATCACATCTAAGTATAGCATTTTGTTTTTAAGTAATTTAAATACTAGTATCTTCCAATGAGCATGGGGAAAAAAATCATTAAAATCCTTGTGAATAATTGTAGGACGACTTCTAGAAAAGAGATATCAACCATAAGTCAGCCAGCCATGAAAAATGGTTGCTACTATTAAAGAAAAAAAGAAAGAAAGAAAGAAAGAAAGAAAGAAAGAAAGAAAGAAAGAAAGAAAGAAAGAAAGAAAGAAAGAAAGGAGAGAGATCAAATTGGCTAATACTGCCATCTAGAGTTAGAAATCAAAACTACCATTTCTTATCTCTAAGGAGCTGGGAGCCTGGGCATCAGTTAAGCATCTGACTCGACTTTGGCTCAGGTCATTATCTCATGGTTCAGTTTGTGAGTTCTAGCCCTGCATCAGGCTCAGCGCTGGCCATACAGAGCCTGCTTGGAATTCTCTCTCTCTGCTCCTCCCCACTCATGCTCAAGCTCTCCCTCTCAAAAAATAAACTTAAAAAAAAAAAAACCCTTTATAAGAAGATTGAAATGTCAGGATTTGGGTAGGTCGGTTTTTTATATTTGAGTTTTTTAAGTTTTAATTTAAATTCTAGTCAGTTAACATATAGTGTAATATTATTTTTACGTGTATAATATAGTGATTCAACAATTCTATACGACACCCAGTGCTCATCACAAGAGGATCACTTAATCCTCATCACCTAGTTCACCCATTCCTCATGCTCACCTCCCCTTTGGTAACCACCAATATGTTGTCTATGGTTAAAAGCCTATTTCCTGGTTTGCCTCTCTCTCTCTCTCTCTCTCTCTCTCTCTTTTACCCTTTATTTTGTTTCTTAAATTCCACATATAAGTGAAATCGTATAGTATTTGTCTTTCTCTGGCTTATTTCACTTAACATAATACTCTCTAGCTCCATCCATGTCACTGCAAATGGCAAGATTTCGTTCATTTTTTATGGCTGAGTAATATTCCCTTGCACACACACACACACACACACACACACACACACACACACACACACCTTCCTTATTCATTTCACCAGGCAATGGACACTTGGGCTGTTTCCATAATTTGGCTACTGTAGATAATGCTCTCAACATAAGGGTGCATATATCCCTTTGAATTAGTATTTTTGTATTCTTTGGGGAAATACCTAGCAGTGCAACTGCTGGATTATGAGGTAGTTCTATTTTAACTTTTTGAGGAACCTCCATAGTGTTGTGCATAGTGTTGTGCACCAGTTTCTGTTCCCACCAGGAGTGCAAGAAGGTTCCCCTTTTTCCACATCCTTGCCAACACCTGTTATTTCTTGTCTTGTTCATTTGAGCCATTCTGACAGGTAGGTCAGTTTTTTCTCCCACTGACTCGTACTAGCTGTCCTAATTGTCCATCTGTGAAGAACCACTAGACATTTGACAGCGAGCTACCTGTCAGTAACTGGGGTGGCAGCTGGAGGGTAATCGCAAACTCAGCTAATTTATGGAAGGTGTTCCATTTTCCATTTGCCCAGTCTCAGGGCTGTCCTAGCTAAGTAGCACAGAGGATGGACACTGAACTCAGAAACGTCAAGGTGAAAGCAGAAGTGAAGAGGATGCAACCACCAGGAAGAGGGTGACAGAGGAAATCAACGGAACTGCAGTGACCCTATCTCTTCTCAGGTGTCCTTCTTTCTGATCCTCAGGGATTGACTTCGGCCCATTTTCACCCCTCCTGCCTCGCTTATTGTCTTTCCTCAGCCCCGTTTACTTGTAAGGACCTTTTGAAGGTTCACACTCTCTCTCATTCTCTTTGTAACATCCTTCTCACCTCACTTTGAGTAAGTGCTGTTTGGTAGAAAGGCAGTGGAGAAAGGAAGTGTGATTTGAATCTGGGGTCTCCCATTTTTCTTACTATTTATCTTGGGCAAATCACTAAACTTTCCTGAGGCTCGGGTTATTTGTATCTGTATGGGGGGATGCATATGGACCTTACAGGGTGGTTGCAAAGCTTACACGGGGAAATCTACGTGAGGGAAACTGGAATGTGGTAGGTGGTTAGGAAATGCTATTTTTCTTTCTCCCCTTTTTGCTTCACTCAAATCTGTCGTCCAGAAAACATTGTTAGGGAAAAAGAAAAATAGGCTATTTGTAGGAGATGTTAGGTATAAATTATCATCAAAGATTGGTTTTAAGCATATGATGACAGTCAATTTTTATTGTTTTTCTGTTTTTTCACCTGAGTGTTCTCTGAGAAAGGGAAGCTCATTAGACACAATGAAATGGTGGAAAGAAAAACCATGGGCTATTCCACTCACTTATCTGTAATTTGAAACAAATCACTTTCATGTCTCTGAGCCTAAATTCTTCAACTGTGAAACAGGAACAGTGTTCCCGCCCAAGGCCTACTCACTCTGTGCTTCTGAGGACACATGAGGTAAAATAGCTGGAAGGATTTTGCAAAATGTAAAGACTACTTGCAAATGCTAATTATTATCTTTTGTGTACTCAGTAAAGATGAAATATATTAGCCACGGATTTTACTTACTTCATTCAGCTCTAGTCACTGAGGGCCCACTAAGTGCCAGGCACTATATTTCACACATATTGTATAACAGACACTTTGCTAGGCTTTGGTGAGGCTACAGAGATGGTAAGGTCTTTCACAGAGTTGGTTGGGCAAAGATGGAATAATATAACAATACGAAGTGAAATTAGTTTCAAGTTGGGGAGTGTGTGTTTACTAAGGGCATCGCTTGTTATAGGAGCCTGGGGGAGGGGTAATGGATATTATGGAGTCCAAGTAAGATTTCATAGGAAAGGATATCAGATATACATATTTTTACAAAATTTCCCCAGAAATGGGGAAAAGGAAATTCTAGACAGAAGATATATTATGAACAAAGGGATGGAACTGGAAAAAAGCAAGCAGGGAAAGGCAGGTTGTTCATTGTGAAAACAGTCCCTGTGTGTGTGTATGGAAGAGGGGGGTATGTGTGTGTGATGCCCATGACTGCTGGTGAGATGCTGCTGGAAAGGTTAGTCACAAGCAGATTACACAGATTACACAAAGGACTCTATGTATTTTTCTATAGCAACAGGCCTACAACTCTTTAAAAAGCTAAGTAATATGATAAGGCCTGTGTTTTATGCATGTAACTCTTATGAGAACATACCAGATCACTTAGAGATGCCAAATACTAGAGATACATATAGACATGTGAGATGTCATTCAAAGGAGCTAAGGAAGGGGAGGAGTGGTGGAGATATAACATGGATAGAAAATGAAATGTTGCCAATCTGAGTCCACATCCTTTAGCAACTAATTGGTTCAGGGAGGATTTTGCATGGGGAGGGAATATGAGATGATTGGCGTTTTCTAGGTGGAATGGTTGTGAGGATGTGCCATCAGGCTGAAGGGGGCACAAGCGGAGAGATCAGAGACCATAAAGAGTGCTCTAGTGGATATTAAATAGGCTTTCTAGTCAAATTGACCAGTGTTAATATCCTGTCACTTACATGCCATGGAACTTCAAGCAAGTTACCAAAACTTTGAGCCTTGATTCCTTACCCACAAAATGAGAGCAATATCTATTTTACAAGATTGATTCATGATACAGAAAGTACTCGTTGCTTAGTTCCTTCGCGTCCATTCCCCACTTCTTCCAGAACATGCCCAGCTTTCATTTTGGAATCTGTCTACCCTTCACTCCCACACCATCTTGCAGACAAATCTGCCAAGTGGCTGACTATCTCCTGGCAGCCCTGACCGGCTCAGGGGGACATGTGAGAGCATCACACCTAAACACCACATTCTCCAAGGTTGTGAAGCAGCGACCTGGATATAAAGGTTAGAGTTGTCAAAACTTTCTTGCTAACTCAAAGGAGCTCATAGTAGGAGATAAAGCCCTCATAGTAGGAGAAGAGGTACAGAGAAATGGAGTCATTAGGACATTAAGTCCTTGTTTTCATTTTAGGATCTTATTTTTAAGTAATCTCTACACCCAATATGGGGCTCGAACTCACAACCCCAAGATCAAAAGTCACATGCCAGGCAGGTGCCCTGACATTAAGTCCTTGTTGACAGTAATTCCTGAAGTCAGCCACACTGATAGACTTTGTAATATGTGAATGTCAGAAGAGGCTAAGTTAGGCTATCTGTGCAATAACAAGTACCTTCCAAAAGCTCAGGGACCTACAACAACGAAAACTGATTTCTCACCTATGCTACTAAGATTAGCTGTAACTCTGCTAGTTTATTGTTTCTTCTTTTTTTAAAATAGTTTATTGTCAAATTGGTTTCCATATAACACCCACTGCTCTTCCCCACAAGTGCCCTCCTCCATCACCACCACCTCCCTTCTCCCTCCCCCTCCCCCTTCAACCCTTGGTTCCTTTCCAGTATTCAATAGTCTCTCAGGTTTTGCTTCCCTCTCTCTCCCCAACTCTCCTTCCCTCTTCGCCTCCCCATGGTCCTCCATTAGGTTTCTCCTGTTAGACCTATGAGTGCAAACACATGGTATCTGTCCTTCTCTGCCTGACTTATTTCGCTTAGTTTGACACCCTCGAGGTCCATCCACTTTCCTACAAATGGCCAGATTTCATTCTTTCTCATTGCCATGTAGTATTCCATTGTATATATATATACCACATCTTCTTGATCCACTCATCAGGTGATGGACATTTAGGCTCTCTCCGTGATTTAGCTATTGTTGACAGTGCTACTATGTACAAAATCTACAAGGAACTCACCAAACTCCACACCCGAAAAATAGGTTATTGTTTCTAATCCCGGATCCAGGATGATGGAGCTAATTTCTATCTGGAAAATCAGCAGTTGTTGTAATAGAGGAAAAAGAAAGTAGGTGAATAACTGTTGGCCCTTAAACCATCTGCCCAGGAGACACCCCATGCTTGCATGTCATTGGCCGGAACACATTCACATGCTCAAGCTTGATGCCAAAGGGCATAGAGGCAAATCAAATATTTTCGAATGATCATAATGCAATCTACAGTAAATTTCCCTTTTGCTTCAATGGGCTTAGGTCATATTTTCTGTCACTTGCAACCAAAAGAATCTTAACTGAGAAAAACTGATGAAAGGACTAAAGTAGATACTTTATATAAAATAGTCAACACGTAGGGCACCTGGATGGCTCAGTCAGTTAAGCGTCTGACTCTTGATTTTGGCTCAGGTCATGATCTCACCATTGGTGAGTTCGTGCCCCATGTCAGCCTCTGTGCTGACAGTGTGGAGCCTTCTCTCTCCTTCTCTCTGTGCCCTTCCCCTGCCCATGCTCTCACTCTCTCTCAAGATAAATAAATAAACTTTAAAAATGAACAAGCAAATAAATAAATAAAATAGCCAACACATGGTAAATATTCAATAAATGGAGCTACCATTTTCAGGTGCATGAGCACAGATGCATTGAGAGTTATCTAGTTATCTCTTAAGCGATAAAAGTATAATCAGTTTAATTTGCATTGTATTTACCTATCTCACTAACTTTTATTGACTTCTTTTTATGTGAGACTCTGTGGGAGGTGGTGGGGACACAATACATTCACATGTTACCTCTCTAGTTGATTGTTTTTTAAAGAAATACATAAGGGTGGCGTCCATAAGAGCAGGCGCCTGGGTGGCTCGATTGGTTTCGGTGTCCGACTTTAACTCAGGTGACAATCTCATGGTTTGTGCACTCAAGCCCCAAGTCGGGTTCCTCACTGACAGCTTGGAGCCTGCCTGGGATTCTCTCTCCCTCACTCTCTAACCCTCCTCCACCACCACCACCCCCGCCCTGCTCATACATGTATGTATGCACTCTCTCGGTCTCACTCTAAAAATAAATACATAAACTTAGAAAAGTAAAAATAAAAATAAAACAGTAATGCCAATGATGGCTAACATTGTCATAGTCACCAATGACCTCTACTTTGCCAAACCTAAAGATCAACACTCAATCCATATCTTGCTCAACAAGCAATTGTCAAAGATGATCATTCGCTTGTTTGTCACCTTAGTACAACCACACTTCCTGGTTTTCCTTCTAGGACCATCCTCTGTTCTAGACTAGCCACATTCACCTCCCACTGAGTGATCTCAATCCCCCATCTGGCTTTAAGTATCCTTTCTGTTTCTACACTGAGGACTCTCTTATGACTCCACCCTGACTGCTCTGCACAACTCCAAAATGGTTGATCTTATTGCCTCCTTATATAACAAACATCCCACAGTTATTACGAGGCTGGACTTCTGATATACCAGCCCCAAACTGAAACCTCCCTCAGGCTTCCCCAACCCAAGGAAGGGAACCACCATTCACCTAGCTGTTCAGGCCAACCTTAGAATAATCCTCATCCCTTTCTTTTTTTCTCTCCTCCTTCCTCCAACCAATCAGCAAATCCGTGGACTCTTTGGAAACAGGTTGAATGTGTTCATTTCTTCTCTCCTCCCTTCTAGGGTACTGTCCCAAGGTCATCCTTCCAACAGCAGCCTCTCCTAACTGGCTTTTCTGCTTCCATTTTTGTTCTGTGGCATTCTACATGGCACTCAGAATGAATCTTCTAAAACTAAAGTCAGATCATGTCACTTCTGTCTTCAAAACCTTCCAACTGTTCTCTTTCACCCTCTGCCACTAGATATGAACATGGTTCTTTCTGTTATGTCCCATATCCCCTAAGCTCTCTGCTCAAATGTTACTTTCATCAGAGAAGTGTTTGCTGAAATCTTATCAAAAAATACAATTTCCAGGGCACCTGGGTGGCTCAGTTGGTTAAGCTTCAACTCTTGATTTCAGTTCAGGTCATGATCTCATGGTTGTCAGTTCAAGCCCTTGAACTCTGTGCTGACAGTGTGGAACCTGCTTGGGATTCTCTCTCCCCCCCTTTCTCTCTGCCCCTCCCCCAAAATAAATAAACCTTAATAAAGAAATAAGTATTTTAAAAATACAACTTCCTTCTGACCCCACCCTCTATTACTTTACTGTGTTAAATTTCTTCATGTTGTAACTTGACATTATGCTATTTACCTGTTTATAAAGAGAATGTTAATATCTGGAGGATTTTGCATCCCCAGTGCCAAAAACAGCCTAAAAAAACGCTTCAGATACTTTTATTAAGCCTCATAGGCATTATCCTAGCATTATGTATTATGTGTTAAATTGCCCTAACATTAGATTTGCTTCATTACTGTCCACATTTTCATTGACATGGCACCTGAGGCACAGATTCCTTAGGTAACTTGCCCAAAGTCACACAGCTCATAAATGGCTTAGCTAATATGTAAGTAAATCCAGGAGCTCTTCCTCTGGAGTCCCTCTCTGCTCAACACTCGGTGATCACGTTTGATCCCCAAAAGCCATTGGCGGGAGCGCTAGATGACTAAGGGTGCCAGGGCGGTGCTGCTGGGGGGTGGAGGGCATTAAAGGTGTTATCGGACTAGGGCTGCTCCTCCTAGTCTCCTGGTCTCCGGCAGGCAGATCCGCACACAGCTGTCACTAACTTCGGCGAGCCGGCCGGGGGGCACGCACAGCCACCGCAGGCCGGGCGCGCGAGCGGGATGTACCTCTGCTGGGGCGCCAGCCGCAAAGGGCTTCTGCGCCGGAGGCCTGCGGCCCGGGGCGGCCCCGAGCTCCGGCAGGCGGCCAGCGGGGAGCGCCACTCGCTGCTGCTGCTGAGCGAAGGCGAGGTGCACTCGTGCGGGGACAACCGCCGGGGCCAGCTGGGGCGGAGGGGCGTACAGCACGACGAACAGCCAAGTGAGTGCGGGGGCAGAGGTGCAGGGCGCGGGGCGGGGGTGGGGGTGGAGCTGCTGGGAGTCCCCGGTCCCTGGGCCGCCAGAGCCGGGGAAACGCGGCTCCGCGCTGCTGGCGCGCGACTTCGTGAGTTTCGAGTTTCGTTTTCCAGCTGCGCGGCTGTTTCGGTTTCCAGTTCATCTTCGAAGCGAAACTGACAGCTGAACGTCACGGGGCCGCGCTCCTTTAAAGCCTAACGGGGTACCTCCCTCTAAGCCTTTCCAGACCAGTCCTTGCCTAAGCGAGTCTTCCGGGCCAGTCAGAACGACTTTCCAAACGTGCTTTATGGGTGGGACACCGCTCTCTCAGAAATAACCCCACGGCGTCTTTTTTTTTTTTTTAATTAATAAAATACGTAATAGCATTTTTACAATACTGATTATTATAAAAACACGGGAAAAGAAATTGCCTGTAATTCCTGTACCCAAAGACAACTACTAATATTTTCATTTCTTTTTTGCTTTTTTTCTATCATATATTTTTCTAAAAGCATGTATTCATATACTTTTGTATACACAGTATTTATGGAACTCTGTAAACTGTGCTCTTATGAAACATATCATGAACATTGCTGTTTTATTATTTTTTATGTTGATTTATTTAGAGAAAGACAGCTCGAGCGGGGGGGGGGGGGGGGGGGGGGGAGAGAGAGAGAGAGAGAGAGAGAGAGAGAGAGAGAGAGAGAGAGAGAGAGAATCTCAAGCAGAATTCTCAGCACAGAGCCCCAGGTGGGGATCCATCTTACCAACCCCTGAGATCAAGGCCTGAGCTGAAATCCAGAGTTGGTGGCTCAACCACTGAGCCACCCAGGTGCCTCTTATTATGTAGTTTTTGAAAATACATTTTAAATTATTGCATAATATTCCAGGCTTTAACAATATGATTTAATCATTTTTGTTAGAAATTAGGTTTTTTTTTTTCTCATTAGAGGCTTTTATAAGTAATACTATGATTACCATTATTTGACCAAATTTCTGATTTCTTACTTAGAATAATTCCCAAGTGTTGTTTCGGGGAGGAAAAACCTCTCCTCTACCCTATTAGTTCTTGTTCTGAAGGCCTGCAAACTAAGCTGATAAAGAAAAAACATACAATTTTAATAATATTTTATGTGCACAGGAGTTCACAGAAAAGAAAGGAAACTCAAGAAGTGGTTAAACTCAGGAACTTCTATGCCATTTTAGCAAAGAAAACGGGTTTTGGGCTTTGAAGGATGATCAATTGTGGGGAAGTGACTGGGGAATGTATGGGAGGACTAATGGGGGAAAAGGGTTATTTTGGTAAGAGGTGTCTATACAGACACATCTTAGTGCCAACTCCATGATAAGGGTTACTCTTCTCTTCCTAATATGGAAGAGGCGGGCACCTTTACAAGGAAACTTTATGCTCTGCTTTCAGGTGGATAAGGGGAAGGCAGAGAACTCTTCCCGCTTCTGTTGATTTCCAATTGCCTTTAACTCCAAAAATTGCCAAAGTGGAATATTTTGGGATGGCATATCCTAATCCCCTTTAGGTGGAAGTGAGGGGCAACATAATACTTGATGCCAAATTGTTGTCTAGGGGTGTGGTGCCAGTTCCTGCCTTCCTGAGTATATGAATCTTGGGGACATTTTTTATTGCCCTATAGTTTGCAAGTAAACAATTGAAAAGGATAAGATCACAAAGGTTTAAAAAAAAAAAACTGAAGATTTCTGGGTCCTCAGTTACTTAAGCATCTGACTCCTGATTTCGGCTCCAGTCATGATCTCATGGGTTCGTGAGGTAAAGCCCCAAATCGGGGCTCTGTGCTGGCATCATGGAGCCTGCTTGGGATTCTGTCTCTCTCTCTCTCTCTCTCTGCCCCTCCCCTTCTCTCTCTCTCTCTCTCTCTCTCTCTCTCTCTCTCTCTTTCCCTCTCTTTCCCTCTCTCTCTCGCGCCCGCACGCACTCTCTCTCTTTCTCTCTCTCAAAATAAACGTGATATATATAACTCAAAAACTAATAATTCAGAAACAAACACTTTGGAAAAAGTTTAGATTGACTCATAGGAATCATGCTACAGTAATCAGGTTTTCATTTGTGGGGATTTTTGGCTCATGAGAGGCACATTACTGCTTTTTTAGAAGATTTTATTTTTTAAAGTAATCTCTGCCCCAAGTGTGGGGCTCCAACCTACAACCCTGAAATCAAGAGTCACAAGCTCTACAGACTGAGCCGGCCAGGTGCTCCTACTGCATGCATATTTGTGAGAGGATCTGGCTTCTGCCTCTCACGTTCATGAGGCCGTCTCCCTGCTCATTTCCTCCTGAGCAAGGAATTCACTAGTCTCACTGTTCAGGGCTGGGAAAGTCAGAAGAGTAGAGTGGAGGCAATCCCAGCTTCTGTCTCCCTTTGTTTGCTACCATCCTTATAGAGAAACGTTAAGTCAACATCATGGTTCCTACAAGTTCTCTTCCTCCATGAAGCTCATTCTACTCTACTCTACTCTACTCTACTCTACTCTACTCTATTCTATTCTATATTGAAAGAGAGAGGAGGGGTCAGAAGGAGAGAGAATCTCAAGCAGGCTCCATGCTCAGCACAGAGCCTGACATGGAACTCAATCTCATGACCCTGGGATCATGACCTGAGCTAAATCAAGAGTCAAACGCTCAACTGACTGAGTCACTCAGGTGCTCCTGAAGCTTGCCCTTTTAAATAGCAACCATATTCCCATACAGACAGTGTAATACACATTGAGCTTCTTTCCTTCAGACCTTTAGCATGGATGTCAGGGCGTGATTTAAAAGTCCATTGGAAAAGATGAGAGATCTGAGTGACCTTTCTGAGGAGTTTTATTTTGTTTTTGTTCCTGAAGAACCAATACAGGCATTAGAAACTCTCCGTGTTGAACTAGTGAGCTGCGGAAAGGAACACTCCCTTGCTGTCTGTTACAAAGGAAGGGTGTTTGCATGGGGAGCTGGTTCTGAAGGGCAGCTGGGAATTGGAGAATTTAAGGAAATAAGTCTTATACCTCGGTAAGTATTTCCATTCATTCATTCATTCATTCATTCAGTATTCTTAAGTTTCATGTGGTAGGCATCATGCAAGATGTCAGGGTACAAAGAGTCTATGACACAGTCCCTGACCTCAGTGATTACGGTGTAGTGAGAGAAAACAGCTCCTAACCCCAGTTATTATTTAATTAGAGTCCTAGGAAGAAGGGCAGGGAAAAATGAGAACATGTGACCCCTTGATCTTAATCTCATGTATTGGAAATAACTGAAGGGATCCACTTGGTAAATAAATAAATATAAAATAAACATAATCTATACATAAAAATAAAATAAAAAGATTATTTTAAAGTAAAAACATTGAACAGAAGAGGCAGCAAGAAATCTTGTCTGAACTTTCCTTCTGACTAAAGCAAAGACTCCTTGAAAAAACAGCTGCCATTCAGATGCTGTGAAGACAGACTGCCTAATCAACACTAAAAATCCCTATGAAACCTTCCATACTATCCTACTGAAGCCCTAAAAACCTCCCTTTTGCTGCACTGATATATAGAAGGTGACGCCACAAATTTTCCACTACTGGGAGCTCCCATCTGTACGCATAAATAAATTTTGTCTTTTCTCCTTTCAATCTATTGTCGGTTAATGTGCATGCCCCCTATCATTGGATCCAAAGTGGAAGAGGAAACTTTTATGGAAAAGTAGTAAGGTGGGTGGTAAGGGGGTAGGATCATAGTCCTCATAAACAGCCTCCTGGGACAAATGATATGACAAGCAGTCTGAATTGTATGTTCATGAATTACATGTTTAAGAATTCTCAAAAGCATGATTTTTAATACTAGGAAGTTACTTTTTGTTACCTCTTCTGGTTTTGAATTCTATGAGTAGTATGGCTTTGGAGAACAAGCATTGAACTTCAAATGAAAAGATGAAGGTTTGAGTCTGTTCCACAATGTGGTACCTATAACATGAGCAAACAGGAACTGCGAGCTCTACTAGAGGCAACCATAGGAAATTGCTAGTAGTACCTTTTTGATTCACAAAAATAGCAATGTATTAGGATTCAAATTGGTGATTTCTTTATCGAATAAGGCTTATATCAGGTGATATAAATAACAGTGTTCTATAAATTCTAAAGCCCTGTGTCATATGTGCATGAAGAAATTTATCTTTCTCTTAAGCCAATAAATACAGAATAAAAGTTAGTACATTATATAAGTAATTAAAAGTCCAATAAAAATCACTTTTGATTTATAACTGTCTAGATTCTGCTCTGTATCTTTATGCATGTTGATGTCATGTTAAAAACCCTTTGAGGGCTTTGGCTTCAAGGTACTACAGAATTATAAGAAAATAAGTTATTTCTGGGGAACCTATGCCCAGGTTACCAACAATCCTGAAAACGATAGATGCATAAATGCAGTGTTATTGGCTTGACAGAAGTTTTAGACAAATAACTATAATTTCTGAAGATAAGACACCGATTAGGAAAACCACCATTACCGTGGTGTTTCTGAATATTACCAAACAGCCCTATATGTCTGCAGTCATCAAGAGAACTATCCTATTGTAAAAAACATTAAAATAGCCCAGTTTATATTAAAAAAAAATAAAGCTATTTTCCTAAACCTAAACCTGTAGTCACTTGGTGAGCCACTCTGAAGAAGGATTAATAGGTTTTTGTATCTTTTTTTACTACAGGAAGATAAACACTCTGACTGGTATAAAAATTATACAAGTTTCCTGTGGACACTACCACTCCCTGGCATTATCAGAAGGTAACAATGGCTTTTTGGATCTTCTAAGTATCATTACCAAGTAATTTTTTTGAATATGAATGATGCCTGCTGATTTTAATGCACTGGGACTCATTTTAATGCATTTAGAAGTTTTTAACTTTTTAGATTTCATAAGCTGTATTCCTTTTTCTCCAATTTTCTTTGTTCTTTTTATACTCTAAGTAGTGACTAATTCATATCAATGCCATAAAGAGTCCATCTCTGTTCACATGACCTGACCTGACTCTCTCAGAACTTAGTAGTGGCTTTATTTCCAGAATTTTGCCCTTTATGCTGAATGGCTGTTTACACCAGCAAATTCAAATACATTAAGGTCTATTTGTTTTTTTGACTTAGATCAAAAAAAGAGAAGTCAAACTGTCAATGAAGTGGCTGGGTGGCTCAGTCAGATAAGCATCTGACTCTTGATCTCAATGTAGGTCTTTATCTCAGGGTTGTGAGTTCAAGCCCCACGTTGGGCTGTGCTGGATGTAAAACCTACTGAAAGAAAGAAAGAAAAAAAGAAAAAGAAAGAAAGGAAGGAAGGAAGGAAGGAAGGAAGGGAGGGAGGGAGGAAGGAAGAGTCAAAGTATCAAAATCATACTCTGGTTTCTCTTCAGATCGTAAAAATCTTTCGCCTTTTACAAAATCACAACTTTACCTTTTTTCTACTAACATCCCCCATCCTTCGTCCATCATCAGTCAAAATTTTTCAGTGGAAAGTGTTACAGAAGAAAAACTTTTCTTCCATCCTCTTAGGTTCAGTACCAGGGCCCTGCAAGTTTATGTAACAAAAGATTAACAAGAGAAAAGGCACATGAATTTTATTAATATTTTCATGCATGGAAGTTCATAGAAAATAAGAAGGGAAACTCAACAAGTCGTTAGACTTGAGGACTTCTATACCGTTTTAACAAAGGAAAGACTTGGGCTTTGCAGGATGATCAATTGTAGGGAAGGGCCTTGGAAATATGTGGAAGACATTAATGGAAGATAAGAGTTGTTTTATTAAGGGTTAGTTGTGAAGATTCATGTTGATATAGACTCTCCATCTCTGGTGATGAGTCACTGCCCCATCCCTGGTGCAGGAGAGGACACCTTCACAAAGGGAAATAAGTATCTTGCTTTTGGGTGGATAAGAGGAGGCAGAGAACTTTTCCTGCATGGATTGATTCTCCGTTGTCTTCAGCTCAAGATAATCCTTATGCCAAAGTGACATATATTGGGGTGGCGTGTTCTGATTGCCTTCAAGAGACATGTAATGTTTGCCTGTCTGTGAGGTGATGTCTTGGTCACTAATTGCAGCCATACCACAAAGGCCGTGTGGGCAGCCAGCATTTATTTCCTGGTTGCCTTCTGTACACCAGCTACTTTGTGAAATGCTTTATATGTATAATCTCATTTAATCACTTAACAAACCCAGAACCTGGGCATTATTTGTATCCTCATTTTAGAAATCAAGAAATTTGGACTCAGACTTCTAGTAATCTGCCTAAGGTCACATACTAACAGACAGTGCGACTTGAACCTATACTTGCTTACATCCCAACTAAGTGCTTAACCACTGGACCCCATAGATCACGAGACCGCACTGTAATCCTGTGGCTATTGTAGAATTCCTTCCTACCATTTCTAGCTACTTGATCTAGGGCAAGCTAGTTAACATGACTCTTGATTTTCTCATCTGTAGGAATACTGATGTTTACAAATTGTTTAGAAGATTCAGTGAGAGAAGTCTCACAATGTATCTGCACAATCCACAGCAGATAGTAGGGGTACAATAAATGTTAGTCTCTTTTCCTTCCACACTTTCCTTCTTCTTGATTATTGAAATAGTTTGAATTATTTCCTCAGGGTATTGATTTGTCTTTACATTGGTCTGGATTGTAAAGGTTGTGTGGAGCCCAGGTACCCAGTACATTTGCTATGGTGAACTGTGAGTTCTCATAGGCCTTCATGTGGGTTTGACATTCTGCAGTGTGCCCTCAGAAATACTTTTCAGTGGTAGAACTAGCTTTAGAAGAGTTAAAAAAGAAAAATTAAATGTAAGAACATAAAAATCTGAGATACATTGGCAGTTTTCTAGATAGACAATGAAACATTAGAAGATCTTGATTTTTGACCTCATGTAAATTATCCGCCTCTGGTCAAATTCAACATAACATGTTGTTGGTCTTTTTCTCCCATAGAGTCATACCACAAATATTTGTTAAGTGCCTAGAGGCAAAGAGGATACAGCAGTGAACAAACCTAAGACTCTGCTTTCATGGAGCTTATATCCTGGGGGGACGTAGGGGAACTGAGCCTTAAACACAGAGACAAATAATTATGTTACATAACAGAGATAAAGGCATGGAAAAAGTGAGAGCAGATAAGAGAATGGGAGCGAGCACTCAAGTGGAGGAAAGGGGTCTTTCTCTTTTATAAGGGATGTCAGGAAAGCTGTTTCTTACAAGGTAAGCAGACACCAAAAGAAGGGAGGGAGGGAGACAAGATGTCAAGGCCATGATCCAGAGGAATGACCCAGATGCAAAGGCCATGAGATTGTGGCCTGCTCAGCAGTCTGCTCAGCAGCAGCAGGGGCTCTGGAAAGGTG
The DNA here is from genome assembly GCF_006229205.1 of Suricata suricatta. Classification (NCBI taxonomy): domain Eukaryota; kingdom Metazoa; phylum Chordata; class Mammalia; order Carnivora; family Herpestidae; genus Suricata; species Suricata suricatta. The sequence continues at coordinate 124,966,265 of NC_043700.1, read as the reverse complement.
TGAGCAGAGGGGATGGGGATGAAGTCTGAAGTGGAGAAGAGGAGGGATGTTATTGGGGGACTTCTGAAGGTGTTTTGAAGGTGTTCTTGACCATCCTCCTTGCTTTTAGTCAGAATACTCTAATCTCCTTCATCCCTACTTTAAGTACTAAAGATGTTTAGAATTAGGTGGTAGTTTCTACTTAAATTTGGTATTCCAATGTTTTTTTTGCAAATTTCTCTTCTTTATTTTTGTAGATGGCCAAGTGTTTTCATGGGGAAGTAACAGCCATGGGCAGCTGGGCCTGGGGAAGGAGTTCCCCTCCCAAGCCAGCCCGCAGAGGGTGAGGTCCCTGGATGGCATCCCCCTGGCTCAGGTGGCCGCAGGTGGGGCCCACAGCTTCGCCCTGTCTCTCTCTGGGACTTCGTTTGGCTGGGGAAGTAACAACGCAGGTCAGCTGGCCCTCAGCGGGAGTGATGTCCCAGGTAATGGCATAGTCTAACTGTTTTTGCAGGAAATCATTTTTTCTTTCCAGTTGGGAGACCAGCTCTGCAAAGGGGACTCTGAACGATTAGAGCAGTGATTCCCAGGCTCTGGAATACATTAAAATCACCTAGGGCACCATCTTCATTTTTGATTGCCACTGTACTATATTACCAGAAATTTGTGGCTTGAAACAACACAGATTTCTTATCTTATAGTTCTGGTGGTCAGAAGTCTGATGCAGGTCTCACTGGGCTAAAAAAGGTGTCATCAGGGTTGTGTTCTTTTCTGGAAGCTTTGGGGCAACCGGGTATGGGGTGGGTATGTACCTTGCACCATTTTCTTGCCTTTTTTCCCCCTCTAGAGTCCATCTGCATCCCTTGACTCATAGACCTCTTCTTCAAAGCCATCAATGGTTAGTTAAGACTTCCTCAAGGCACATTACTCTGACAGTGACTCTCCTGCCTCCCTCTTCCTCGGTTAAAGGACCCTTGTAATTACACTCGCCCACACAGATAATCCCGGCTAACCTCCCAGTTTTAAGGTCAACAGATTAGCAACTTTAATTCTATCTTCCTTAACTCTTCTTTGCGGTGTAACCTAACATATTCACAGCCTCTGGGGAAAGGACTCAGACATCTTCGAAGCCCCTTATTTTGTCTACTACAAGAGCATTTAAAAATCCCAGGGCCCACCCCCTTCAAACAAGTCTCAGTGCCCAAGTCAGACCCCACACCGAGTAAATCAGAATGTCTGTGGATAGAAGCCAGGCATCAGTCATTATTACAGATTCCACAGCTTATTCCAACATGCAGTCAAGTTTGAGAACCAATGGATTAGAAGATGCTAGCAGGAGAAACAATCAGTTCCTGGCAACTCATAAACCCCCTGTGAAGTCTTCCCCGTGAACTCTGTTCCTCCTGCTGTGCTGACAGTAGTTAACTTTTAGCTAACATACATTTGGAGCCTGTACTTACATCTTGTTTCATTTAATACCGTCAACATGACAGTATTAAATTTGCTCAGTTTTCTCAATTATTATTGCATATTTTCAGAACACCTACTATGTGACAGAAATGAATATACATAATGGCTATACTATTGGGAATAAAGGTCTTAAAACTTCGCTTTGTAGGAGAGTAGTGTTAGGTGTTACAGAAGATCAAAGTTTCCAGAAATAAATGCTAACAGACTGCTTTTCTTTCTTTTCTAAAGCAGGGCTTTCCCTCTGTTTTATAATACTTCTCAGTGTTCATTTAAAATTATGCTTAACACCTGATGAGTGGATCAAGAAGATGTGGTTTATATATACAATGGAGTACTACATGGCAATGAGGAAGAATCAAATATGGCCATTTGTAGGAAAGTGGATGGACCTCGAGGGTGTCATGCTAAGCGAAATAAGTCAGGCAGAGAAGGACAGATACCATATGTTTGCACTCATAGTTCTAACAGGAGAAACCTAACAGAGGACCATGGGGAGAGGAAGGGGGAAAGAGAGTTGGGGAGAGTGAGAGACACAAATCATGAGAGACTATTGAATACTGAAAACAAACCATGGACTGAAGGGGGAGGGGGAGGGGGAGAAGGGGGTGATGTGATGATCATGGTCGGGGGCACTTGTGGGGAGAAGCACTGGGTGTTATATGGAAAACAATTTTATAATAAACTATTAAATGAAAAAAAATAAAATTATGTTAATAATTAGATGATAAAAATATTAATAGATGTAAAAATTCATGAATTCTGAGTCTGCTTCTTATACTCTAGAGATTCTACTTTCTTTCAACAGTGCAAAGCTACAAGCCTCGTGCAGTTGGTGCACTGAAAACTCTTGGTGTGGTTTTTATCAGCTGTGGTCATGAGCATACTGCGGTGCTCACCTGGGTAATCTAAAATGTTTTGCTATTTTTTCTTAATTCCCAAGAAATGTTACCACAAGGTAAATGCTTTGTAAATGTTTGCTTCCTCTTCTTGTACTGGCCCAATAGTATATTCCAATAGGGGAGATTCTCTCCATGGCCATAAGGAATAGACTTAAAAACTATTTGCATGGTTGAACTAAAATTAAATATCTAAAATAATTTGTATTACTTCTCTTAATTTTTTAATGTTTATTTTTGAGAGAGAGAAGGAGAGCATGAGCAAAGGAGGGGCAGAGAGAGAGGGGGACAGAGGATCCTAGCAGGCTGTGTTGACAGCAGAGAGCCTGATGTGGGGCTCCAACTCACAAAGCATGAGATCATGACCTGAGCCAAAGTCAGACACTCAATCGACTGAACCACGCACGTGCCCCAGTATTATTTGTTTTAAAAGCACGTTTGGATTATATTATCCTTAGTTGACAAGAGAAAGCCAGACTTGTTTTAATCAAGAGGTACCTTTGTTTGCATTTGTGTGACTCAGTCGATTGAGCCTCCAGACTCTTGATTTCAGCTCAAGTCACCATCTCATAGTTTGTGGGATTGAGCCTTGTGTCAGGCTCCTCACTGAGAGCACAGAGCCTGCTTGGGATTCTCTCTTTCCCCCTTTCTCTCTCTCTCTCTCTCTCTGCCCCTCCCCACTCACACTCATTTTCTCTCTCCCTTTCTCTCTCTCTCTCAAAATAAATAAATAAGGCTTAAAAAATAATCATTTTTTGAGGGGGACCTGGCTGGCTCAGTCCAAAGAGCATACAACTCTTGATAGTGGGATTGTGAGTTTGAGCCCAATGTTGGATGTAGAGATTACTAAAAAAATAATAAATACACTTAAAAAATCATCTTTTGATGGGGTACCTGGGTGGCTCAGTTGGTTAAGCATCCAACTTTGGCTCAGGTCATGATCTCGTGGTTCATGGGTTCAAGATCTGTGTCAGGTTCTGTGCTGATAGCTAGCTCAGACCCTGGAGACTGTCTACAATTTCTGTGTCTCCCTTTCTTTCTGTCCCTCTCCTGCTCGTGCTCGCTCTCTCTCTCTCTCTCTCAAAAATAAATAACATAAAAAAACATCTTTGAGAAAGGATTATTTTCAGAGAAAGGTTCAAGTGAAGAATGCAATCCTCTACTTAAATGTATTATTCTTGAACCAATTAATTGGTCCATCCATTCATTCTATGATGAAAGCCAGCGGTTTTTCATGTTTAATGAGTTAACTTACATACACTCTTAGAAATAATAAACATAAGACCCTTCATATAGTACACTCATATAATTCTCTGATGATACTTAATATTTGTTTTTAGTTACTTTTTAAAATCTGAAATTAGTTTGATTCCTTCTTTTTTAAACAGAATGGGAAAGTGTTCACATTTGGAGATAATAGCTATGGACAGCTGGGACACAGCCCCACTGCTGCGAAGACAGGTCCGCAGCTCATGGAAGGCATCGATGGCCTCGTTTCACAGATAGACTGTGGAAGGTAATTGGCTAGTTTTCGTTTGTTTGTTTTTAGTGTGAGTAGACTGTGTTCTATTTTATGATTTAGAAATGACTCCTCGGCAATGTTATCAAAACTTAAAACACAAAATATGTAACTACTCTTTTGCTAGGTTATTTTCCTTTCTGAAAATTTACTTCTTTTAAATATAGTTTAAGTTCTCTATTTTTTTCTTTTTTCCAGACATTGCATTTATTTAATAAGTATTTATTGGAAGTCTACGGTGTGTAGACACGTTACTAAGCACTGGAGGTTGGCGGGAGGGTTTAAAATAAAAACAGTAGTGCTTGCCTACTTGAGTTGATAAGGCAAAATTAAAGTATTCTCAAGCAAATAGATAATACATATTTGCATATGCATATTCAGAGCTCTGCATAACCCAATTATGAGGACACTGAATATTATCTACCCAGTTCATAAATAACAAAGCTTACATTTAAAATACAAATGGGGGTGCCTGGGTTGCTCAGTCGGTTAAGCAGCCAACTGCAGCTCAGGTCATGATCTCGCAGTTCATGAGTTCAAGTCCCACATCATGCCCTGTACTGATAGCTCAGAGCCTGGAACCTGCTTCAGATTCTGTGTTTCCCTCTCTCTCTGCCCCTCACACTCTGTCTCTGTCTCTCTCAAAAATAAATAAACGTTAAAACAAAACAAAACAAAAAACACACATGAATGAAGGGGCACCTGGGTAGCTCAGTCAGTTAAGCATCTGACTGGCTGAAGTCATGATCTCATAGTTTGTGAGTTCAAGCCCCCCAGCGGACTCTGAGGTTCTCCGCCCATCAGTACGGTGCTGGCTTCAGATCCTCTGGCTCGCTCTCTCTCTGCCCCTCCCCTACCGGTGCTCTTGAGCCTGCATGCTCTCTCAAAAATAAATAAACATTAAAAACATAATAAAAATTTTTTAAAAACACAGATCATAGAAACCATAGTAAAGACTTAACAATAATATTCTATCTTTAAGGTTACTGAACGTTAATATTCACCTCCCGTTTGTTCAGCCACATCATTTGGTAGCCTCTCACCCTGACATTATGATAAGGGAGCTGAGTACTTAGTAGATAAATCTGTTATTTTGCATTAGGAGACATCATCCTTCTCATAAAGTGAGTACCTTGGTCTTCATTGTATTCTCTCTCTTGCAGTTACCACACCCTTGCATATGTCTACACCACAGGTCAGGTGATGTCTTTTGGTCGAGGACCAAGTTGCAAAAACCGCCCAAGTCATCCGGAACCTCTGACAGAGAACACTGACGTTACCTGCCTGATTTCTGCGGAGAGTATGCGGAGATTCATGATTTTGTTTCAACTGATGCCACAGGAGGGGAAATATTACTTATCTTCCTTTCACGGGAGTGAACAGACCCTGGTTCTTTTAGTACTGTTATTTTTAATTCACACAATGTCTGTACGGCCCCGCGGGTCAGTGATCGTCCAGGTTCCTGAGGAAGGGAGAGAGAATGGGGGGGGGGGGGCAGGGAGCACAGAGAGTGGAGGCAAGACAAGCGTTTCTGATCAAGCCTCAGTTTTATTGAGAAATTACCCACACCTATATAGGGTTCAGGGCAGGAAGCTGACCTAGGTTGGTTGCTAGGAAACAGGGTCCAGCGATTTTTAGGAAAAGGCTAAGGTAAAGGGGAAACCGAAACTGAAATTTCAAACACAGCATCTAAAAGGATCGGTAAGAAAGCCCAGACTTGCAGACTGTAACGCTGGGCAGGGGAGCGATTGACACCACTTAAGCCTAAATGTGGTTGATCTTTTGTTCTACTGGTTTCTCCAGTCTGGCCGTCTCCAATCCCTGAATCGGGAATAGCACTTCCCTAGCCGATCTTTGTAATTCTGGGAGCTCCCCTCAGGGAGTGAGATTTCCTGCCTGTAAACTGCCGATCAGCTGAATCTTTGCAGCTTCCCACAACACAATATGCATTTTTTCTTAGGTACAGCTTCCTGGAATATTTAGTAATTTTTTCTAAAGATTAAGGTAATAAGAAAAAGATCCCAAGTTGATGAATGATCAGAAAGATACACTTTTAGGTATTTAATCAAACCTCTTCTAGGGGCGCCTGGCTGGCTTAGAGGAGCATGTGACTCCTGATCTTGGGGTTGTGAGTTCAGACCCCACCTGGTGTAGAGATTACTTAAAAAAAAATAAAATCTTTAAAAAAAAAGTACACCTGAAGCACATCACCTTGGTTTCATGAAGCGAGTGCATGAAAAATTAAATTTTAAGCTAAGTGTGTATACAACGTGTAGGCTGATCAAAATTAATCTTTTATGGTGCTTGTCAAAATTCATTTAGAAGAATACTAATTGCCAATAAATAAATAAATTTAGCTTGGTAATATGTCAGTTTTTTAAAGTCTGTTTTTTTAGAGTAGTTTTAAGGTTTATAGCAAAAGATTTACTTTTTACTTCTAAAAACAATAAACACGGATTTATGACTTTCTTTTAGGCCTAAAGGATGTTCAAGTCAAACACATTTTTGCTGGAACGCATGCCAATTTTGTGACAACTTATAAGGTATCTGTTACACTTTTTGTTTCTTTAAAAAAAGTCATTGTTTTCCTCTAGATTTCAGAGCAGTATTTGAAACAATGTATCATTTGTATGTATTCCAATTTTTTACTAAAATAATAAGATCCTCTGTTAGAATGCTTGTTAAAAAATATTCTGTAATTTTCAGTTCCTCATTTGGCTTCCAAGAGATGAAACCCCCAAACCTAAATTCATTGTTTTTACACTGTTTATTATTAAGTAATATTAATGATAATATTAATAGTAGTGATTAATATTAATTGGTTAGTATTAATTATAGCCATCATGCATTAAGGACCAATCAAAATACTCCAAGTCAATCAACACATTTAATTCTCATGTCAAGTCCCATTGGTATTATTTCCCCCATTTTATATATGAAAAAACTGAGTCTCAGAGACGTGGACTCCCCAAAGTTGCACTGCTAAGAAGTGGCAGAGCTGGATTCAAACCAGGCACTCTAACTCCAAAGCTCCCACCATTACCCATGTACCACTGTACCCTCCCCATTGTTGACAGAGGATTTTATTATCATATTTCTGGGTGGAATACTTGTATGGAGACAGAAGTACACAGGTATACCTAATTATATTGGCACTTTGCTTTAGTGTGTTTTTTACAAACTGAAGGTTTGTGGCAATGCGATATTGAAGAAGTTTATGGGCACCATTTTTCCACCAGGATTTGCTCGCGTCTTGTCTCTGTGTCACATTTTGGTAATTTTTGTGACATTTCTAACTGTTCTGTTATTACCATATTTGTTGTGGTGATCTGTGGTCAGTGATTTTTGACATGACTGTTGAAATTGCTTTGGGACGCCATGAACCACGCCCCTGTAGGATGGCGAACTCAGCGGGTAAAATGTTGTGTGGGCTCTGGCTGTTCCACCAACTGGCGGTTCCCGTGTCCCCCCTCCCCTCCTCAGGCCTCCTTGCTTATTCTCTGAGACAAAACAATATTGAAATTTGGTCAGTGAATAACCCTACAATGGCTTCCAAATATTCTGGGGAAAGGAAGAGTCACATGTCATTTAAAATAGAAAGCTAGAAATGATAAACAGTGAGGAAGGCACATGGAAAACTGACAGGCTTAAAACTGCAACAAACCTAGCTAAGTTGTGAATGCAAAGGAAAAGTTCTTGAAGGAGATAAAAAGTGCTACATCAGTGAACACACCAACGATAAGAAAGTGAAACAGCCTGACTGCTAATATGGAGAAAGTTTCAGTGGTCTGGTTAGAAGATCAAAGATCCTCTTAAAACCAAAGCCTGATCCAAGGCAAGGCCCCTAACTCTTCAATTTTATGAAGGCTGAGAGAGGTGAGGAAGCTACAGCATAAAAGTTTGAAACTAGCAGAGTTTGGTTTGTGAGGTTCAAGTAAAGAAGCCGTCTCCGAAACATCAAAGTGCAAGGTGAAGCAGCAAGTGCTGATGTAGAAGCTGCAGCAAGTTACCCGGATCTAGTTCAGGGGATTAATGAAGGTGGCTTCACTAAGCCACAGGTTTTCAGCGCAGATGAAACAGGCTTCCATTGGAAGAAGATGCCGGGTAGGACTTTCAGTGCTAGAGAGAAGTCGCTGCCTACCTTCAAAGCTTCAAAGCACAGCCTAATCTTGTTAGCGGCTAATGCAGCTGGTGACTCTAAGTAGAAGCCAGTATTCTTTTCCCATCCTAAAAGTCCTAGGGCCCTTAATTAAGAATTATGCTTTACCTAATCTGCTTGTTCTCTGTGAATGGAACGGAACAACAAAGCCTAGATGAGAGCACCTTTTATAACATGATTTATAGAATATTTTAGGCCCACTGTTGAGATCTGCTAAAAAAACAAATTTCTGTCTTTCAAAATATTGTTGTTCATAGACAGTACACCCAGTCACCCAAGAGTTCTGACAGAGATGTACAACGAGATTAATGTTTTTATGCCTGTTAGCATAATATCCATCCTGCAGCCTATGGATCAAGGAGTCATTTTGACTTTCAAGTATTATTATTTGAGAAATACATTTCATAAGGCTACAGCTGGGAGTGCCTGGGTTAAGCATCTGACTTCGGCTCAGGTCATGATCTCACAGTTCATGGGACTGAGCCCTGTCAGGGCTTCGCACTGACAATGCAGAATCTGCTTGCGATTTTCTCTCTCTCACTCACTCACTCTCTGTCCCTCCCCTGCTTTCAATCTTTCTCTGAAATTAAATAAACTTTTAAAAAGGTACATACATTTTTTTTAGACATGATGCTTTTGCACACTTCATAGACTACAGTATTGTGTAAACATAATTTTTATATGCACTCGGAAACCAAAAAATTCATCTAACTCACTTTCTTGCAATATTTGCTTTATTGTGTTAGTCTTGAACCGAACCCTCAATATCTCTGATGTATGCTGTATATTTTCCTAATTCATACTTTTAAAAAATTATCAGGAATGTTTTAACCATGACATCCATATAGATTCTTACTATATTCTCTGGGACAGAAAACGGTCAGAGGCAAAGGATTCTGTGCCGCTAGGATTAGTCAGATTATACTTGTTTGTTCTGTTACAGCCACTCAACCAGTCAGCAGCTGCTTGCTGTGTCTCAGGCTCTGCTTTCGGTGCTTGGGATAAAAGTGAATAATACAGGCAATCCTCATTCATGGCCTTTGGATTCGACAGAGAAGGACAGACAATAAATATGTAAATACAAAATAAATAAGATGGTGTTAGAGAGTCAGAAGCGCTCTGAAGCACACAAAGCAGGTGGTGGGAGACTGATGAAGTGGCCTTCTTTAGAAATGTCAATCAGGGAAGAGCTCTCAGTGGCCGGACATGGAAGCAGAGACCGTAGCCATGCTTAGAGCCAAAGAAAGAGTGTTCCAAGTAGCGGGAACCACACATAGAGAGGCGCCATGGCAAGCATGGGAGGACAGAGAGACGGCCAGAAGGGCAGAGCACGTAGGAAAGGGCAAAGAGTTATGTGAGATGGAGGCAGGTAGGTGAGATGGGGTCAGCGTGAAGTGTCCTTGGAGACGAGATCGGGAGCCTTAGTTGGATGTCCCAATCTGGAGCTCATGGAGCATGTCAGCACTGGAATATAGACATGGTGGTTGATGAGATATAGACAGTACTTAAAGCTGAGGCCTGTGGGAAAGGTTACCTTAAGAGAGTAAAAATGAGAAGAGAAAGGGGACAGAATCCAAAGGAGAGGCACTTCTGCATCTAGAGGTCTGACTGCGAGGAGGAGCCAGAAGACAAAGTGAAAAGGGCCAGTTTCTGAGGTAGGGGAAAACCGGGAGAGGAGGTGTCATCAAGACAAGAGAAGAAAGTACTTCCAGAAGAGGAAGTGGCTAATCCTGTCACATACCACTTGAGAGGTCAAGTAAGGTGAGCACAGAGATTATTTTGGAAAATGATCGGTTCAAATGGAGAAAACGATGGTGCATGAGAAAGAATGAATAATTGCAGAAGCAGTGTCCCACAGTAGGAGAGAAGAGGCAGGATCCTGTCCATGGAGAATGTAGGGGTGTGAGCAGAAGTATTTGTCTTGTTCTAATAAGGAACAGTGGAGGTTGGGGGGGAGAGATGATGATGGAAAGTTACCTGATGGCTTTAATTTCATCAGTGACGTGCAAGGCAAAATCCTCATTTGGGAGTGAGTAGAAGAGAGGAGTACTAGAAGTTTAGGAATAAAAGGAAGGTATGCAGTAGTTGTCTCAGAGAGTGAGAAAGCAAGTGTTTTGGAAATTACTAAACAGTGTTGGGTGCCCATTTGACATTTATGGTGGTAGACTTCAAGCAAAATCAGCGCGGTTGTGTGATTTTCTCCAGTAAATGGATTGGATTCAGTTTTGTTTGGATTCATTTTTGGAGTAATCCAGAGTTAATTTTAGCCACAGATGGAGTTTTGCTAGGTAAGTACAATAAGAAAGTGACAGAGTAGAAAGTGTTTGCAAGGAACTTATTATAGACTGACTATAGTCTCTAAGCTGGGTAAGGACAAGGATGATAATGAATAATGAACAAACACTCGGGTCAGTGGATTGGAGATCCTAAAGGCCTCAAAGAATGTTTGAGTGGGATCCACGCTAAAGTAAGTGTCTTAGGGGGCCCCTGGGTGGCTGAGTGGCTCAGTTGGTTAACTTCAGCTCAGGTCATGATCTCACGGTTCGTGGGTTTGAACCCTGCATCAGGCTCTGTGCTGACAGCTAGCTCAGAGCCTGGAGCCTGTCTTTTCATTCTGTATCTCCCTCTCTCTCTCTGCCCCTCCCCTGCTCACGCTATCTTTCTCTGTCTCTCAAAAATAAATGAAAAAACATTTTAAAAAAATTTTAACACTAAAAAAAATAAATTAAATAAGTGTCTTAGTCTGCTCTGCATGCTAACAAAACACTATAGATGAGGTATCTTACACAGCAGAAACTTACTTCTCACAGTTCTGGAGTCTGGGAAGTCCAGGATCAAGGGGCCAGCATACTTAGTGTCTGGTGAGGACATGCTTCCTTGTTTGTGGAAGGCTATCTCCTAACAGCAGAATGGACAAGAGAACTCTCTGGGGTTTCTTATAAGGGCACTAGTCCCACTCATGAGAGCTCCATCCTCCTCATGACCCAGTCACATCCCAAACACCCCACCTCTTTTTTTTAATGTTTGAGAGAGAGAGAGAGAGAGAGAGCGAGCGAGCGAGCAAGGGAGAGGCAGAGAGAGATGGAGTGAATCCCAAGCAAGCTCCGTACCGTCAGCACAGAGCCTGACTGGGGGCTTAATTCCATGAACCATGAGATAATGACCTGAACCAAAATCAAGAGTCTGATGCTCTACTGAGCAGCCTGGGTGCCCCAAGGACTCACCTCCTAATGTCATCATACTGAGGGTTAGAATTTCAACATATGAATTTGAGGGGAACACATTCAGCCCATAATATTCTGTACCCCCCCAAAAAAAGTCATGTCCTTCTTGCATACAAAATACATTGTATTCCCTTCCAGCAACCCCCAATGTCTTAACCCATTCCCACATCAAAGAATGTTGGACTGAGAGTTTCACTCTAAAGTAAGAGAATCAGAAAAATGGTACATGATGATCAGAGAAGAAAATGTTTCTAACAGAAATTTTAGAAGGTGAAAGAACTATTGATGATTATAAAGCATAGGGTATCACCTGTACGTAGGGCAGTGGTTTTCAACTAGGAATGATTTTGCCCCAGGAAACATCTGGCAATGTTTGGAGACATTTTAGGCTGTAGTAACTGGAAAGGGGCAGGTGTGTTGGGGTGGCTGCCACCAGCATCTGGTGGGCAGAGGCCAGGGCTGCTGTTAAACATCCTTCAATGCACAAGACCTTCAAAACAGAGAATTATCTGACCCAAAATGTCAAAAGCATCCATATGGAACCCTGAACCAGGGTATGGGTGGTTGAAGGAGAGCAGAGGACAAGGGTGGAGATGAGATCAAGAATTTAGAGCACAGGGTTGCCTGGCTGGCTCAGTCCGTGGTAGAGCATGTGACTCTTGATCTTGGGGTCTTGAGATCAAGCCCCGCATTGGGCACAGAGCTTACCTAAAAAATAAATAAATAAACAAATAAAACAAATAATTTCCTGACTCATTCCAAGTTCAGTGGAGGCAGAGGTATAACACGAGCAGAGCACTAATGTCTTTGGAAGACTATATTAAAAAGACAGATTTTTCTTTCCAGAAAAGTGATTTCCGACACCTCTGGCTGAGCCATTTGGTTTCAGGTATTGTACTGAACCATAGTTCTCAAAGTGTGTTCCCTATACCACCGGTAGCAGCAGCATCTGGGTATTTGCTAGATGCAAATTCTTGAGTTCCCTTCCTGAATCAGAAACTGTGGGGATGGACCCAGCAAGCTATGCTTTAGCAAGATCACCAGGTAATTCTATTGCATGGTAAAGCCTGAAAGCCAGTTATCTAAAAGTAAAAATCTATGAGTGATGGAAGGGGAGAAAGAAACTGGTATTTTATTGAATACCAATTATAATCCAAAGGTTTTGTATACCTAATATTTAATCTTAACAAGAGCACAGAGAGGTATATATTATTCTCTCATCCTTTTTATTGTGGTAAAAAAATATGTATATATATGATGTATCATAAAATTTTCTATTTTAACAATTTTTAGGTATACAATTCAGTGGCATTGTGTTCACAATATTATGCAACCATCACCACTCTGATCTCCAAAACTTTTTTATCGCCCCAAACAGAAACTCTGTAACCACTAAATAATAAGTCTCTGTTCTGTGACTGGTTAGCCCTGGGAAATCTTTAATCTACTTTCTATGAAGTTGCCGATTTCATATAAGTGGAATCATACAATATTTGTGCTTTTGTATTTGGCTTATTTCACTTAGTATAATGTTTTCAAAGTTCATCCATTTTTCAGCATGTGTCAGAATCTCCTTCCTTTTTATGGCTGAATATTCTCGATCATGAACACATGATGTTCATCTGTGGATGCTATTGATAGACACTAGTTGTCTCTATCTTTTTGGTTCTTGTGAATAATGCTGCAGTGAATTTTGGTGTACAAGTATCTGGCTGAGTCCCTGTTTTCGATTTCTTTGTGTTATCCCATTTTTAAATGACAAAACTAAGCAAAGCGGCCAACACTAGGACTGGACCAACCAGGCCAGTCTGATGATGTAACTCCTCTGGCCACACCCACCGAGGGGGCGGAGCCCACCCACCACCCCTGCCGCAAGCTTTACTGCGGTAGGGATCACTCAGCCCGTGCCTATGCTGTGAGTTTTCCTAATCATTTGTTTTCTTCCTTGAAGGATACTAGTTCCACGAATGTTTCCAGGAAAATCCTGCCAGAAATAAGCCAAATTAACCAGTCCCGGATAGAGAAATGGATGGCAGTGACAACAGAAAGCACTGAACATGAAATGGTTAAAAGGTACCTCTGTCCAATAAATTATAAGTCACTTATAATTGGTTTTAAAGCCATAGTCATTTTATGCTAAATATAAGACAGAGGGTTTGGCTTTGCTGTGAAGACATTTGCATTTTAACCATGATTCTCTTCCACCACCTCATAGTTTGAAGAAGTCACTGATTCATTCGTCATTTATTTAACAGAAGTATCTTGAGGACATACCATTTCTCAGGCACCTTGATAAGTGAGAAAGATGCAGGAGTGAATCCAAAACGCTCTGTGTGTCGCAAAGCCTTCACTAAAGTAGACTCTTTATATCTTCATAGTTTATACTCCAGGATTCCATAAATTTCTGTTTATAGAAGGATGGATTACATTTAAATCTACATGACTTGGTAAAATCAACTATGAAGGGTCTTGGTGAGATTTATCAGCACAAAGTATATCCAGAATTTGGAAGGCTTGTAAGAGAGCAGTTGTTTTTATTTATTATTTATTTATTTTAAAAATATATTTATTTATTTTTGAGAGAGAGAGAGAGAGAGCAGAAGCAGGGGAGGGGCACAGAGGAAGAGAGAGACAGACAGACAGACAGAGAGGGAAACAAAGAATCCACAACAGGCTCTGGGCTCTGAGCTGTCAGCACGAGCCTGAGCTGGCACTCTATCTCATGAATTGAAATCATGACCTGAGCTGAAGTCAACACTTAACCGACTAAGCCACCCGGGTGCCCCGAGGAGTTGTTTTTATTAATAATGATTCCATGTCTTCAGTTATATAATTGGACATAACATGAAAGGAGGCCTGCTTTATAATATGCTATGACTTAACACTTGTATTATGACTTTTACAGTGAAATTAGGATGATATTTTCATCTCCTGCTTGTCTGACCGCAAGTTTTTTAAAGAAAAGGTAATTTTTAAATGAGATTTACCTTTATTTGAAACACTGGGGAATATTTAATATGAAATGCTTCGTCAGTCATTTTAATTTGTAAATTATGTTACCTATGAACAAAAAGTCTAACATAGAGAACACCATAGTTGGTACAAAATCCTTCCATTTTGTAAACTAATTTTCTGCAAGACCCTGTAAGTTGTGATTCCTCATTCACATTGTTCACTTCCTCTGCCCTGCCCTCTTCTGTTACCTGATTGGAAGGAACGGTATTTTGTTGTTTTTTTTTCCAACATCTTTGTATGCATGAGTGATCATTCTAACATTGCTTTAATACTTAGAGGCCAAGGCAGCACTTGGCAGTTCTTTTTGTGGTGGGAACAGTAGGGAAAATAGATTGTATTTATTTTATCTTGAACTAAGTTCACTACTACAGAGGAAAATCTAATTTCTTTATTTGGTTTGACACTTGGTCTGACCCAGGATTATAAATAGTTCTTTTGTGAAATGCTCTACATTTGGTCTTATATTTCTTCCCTTTGCTTTATGCTTTCCAACACCGTGCCTGGGAACTGTTAAGAGATAAACTGAGGCATATTAGCATTTTTAAGAGTTTATTTAAGCAAATACTGATTCACATTGGGCAGCAGCAAAATGGAAGTGATTAGAGCACTCCACCAAGAGCAGCTAATATAAATACTTATGCAGAGAAGGTGCAGAAGCAAAGAAAGGAAATTAATTGATTGCCTATAGCTTAAAACATTTTTTAAAAGTTTTATTTATTTTTGAGAGAGAGAGGGAGAGAGAGAATGTGCAGGAGAGGCAGAGAGGGAGGGGGACTGAGAATCCCAAGCAGGCTCCATGCCAGCAGCGCAGAACCTGAAATGGAGTTTGAACTCACAAACTGTGAGATCATGACCTGAGCCAAAATCAAGACCTGGTTGCTTAACCGACTGAGCCACCCAGGCGCCCCTGATTGGCTATAGCTTAAAGTGTAGTTTTAAGCTATAGCTTTAAGCCAACAGTAGTTGGCTGTTTATGACTGGTTGTATTTTGGTTTCTATTTTATAACTGAGGTATTTACAGGCTTAGATTTTGGTTGTGTATGTAAACCATCGTGGTGATAGAGCTACCTCAGTGTAATGGCCTCCTTGTTTAATTAATTTAATAGTGTTTAAGAGAAAAGGAGAATGACAGCATGAAGGGGCCGTTAGGCTGCCCTCTGCCTTCTCTGGAGGCCAGGGCCCTGCTGGTGTGTTTGTAGTGGATATAACTCCGTCCAAGCGTCCACACTAGGTCAAGTCTCATCTCTGCCTGATGAGTAGGCCCCAAGCTGCCTCACGGATTCTGAATAATTCTACACATCTTGTACCCCCACCTGCTGGCCACTAGGTGGCACTCATTTAACTCATGTTGCTTGTATTCCTTGCCTTGGTGCAACCCCCAGGGGTTCGTTTTGTTTCTTGTTTTGTTTTTAGTGACTCATCACTTATGTATAACACCCAGTGCTCATTATAACAAGTGCCCTCCTTAATACGCATCACCCATTTAGCCCAGTCTCCACCCACATCCCTCCATCAACCCTGTTTGTTCTTTATCGTTAAGAGTGTCTTACGGTTTGTTTCCCTCTCTCTTCTTTTCCCTTCCCATATGTTCATCTGTTTTATTTCTTAAATTCTAAGTATGAGTGAAATCATGTGATATTAGTCTTTCTCTGACCTCTTGTTTCACTTAGCATAAAGTACCCTAGCTCCATACACATTGTTGCACAGGGCAAGATTTCATTCTTGTCCCATTGGTTCATCACCCCGCTGGACTGTCCGTCACTCCTCAAGGGGACTGGAGGAGCTGTGTGTTGAGTCCAACAACTTCATGTGGGAACCAGAGAAACCCAGGGAAGCTGAATGCCATGCTTCCCACTGGCAGCCTGAAACACAGTATCTTTCTAGAGTCCAAAAAAGCATCCCTTATCATCCCCATATCTCCCAGTCAAAGGTGGAGAAGAGAAATCAGACATTGCTTCCCTCTGCCTTCTCCCTCTTCCATTTGCTTTCTTCTTCCCGCCATCCTTCTGGGAAGAAGTGAGGGACAGGGACTCTGCCAAACAGCCTTTCTTCCCTAATCTAGCCTCAGGCTAATCCTTACTCCATATAGAATCTTTCCCACACTTAAAATATTATCTTTCTAAAGTGGAAAAGTATCTTCCTAGGAGTGATGAGCCTTGAGGTTTGGTCTTAAAATGCCAAAGACTGCAAAGGACATTCTATTTTAAGGGGAAACTTACAATACTTTTTTGAATATTTGCATAAATATTTTAGCCTTGGCATTACTCTTGACCAGTTAATTCAACAAACATGAAGTATTTCTCGATAGAACATTATAAAAACAAATTATTTGACAGAATGCAAGTCTCTTCAAATATCACCAACACGGCCCAGGAAAACACAACCCCTAGACAAAGACCTGACCGTGTTTCTGAGAGGGGAGACTAGTTGCAGTTCATCAAGAATGGGCAGTTTGTTTTAGGCCAGATCTTTCAACCTGAAAGGGGAGGGCTGGGGGCTTGATTAGGGTTGGGAAAAAATACAATGATTCAGGATGGGTGGAAACTGCAAGACAAGAACCTTGAGGCAAGAGATTCAGACAATCTCAGAGCATAAACCATCTGTTAATGTTTTCCATTGAAGAGTTAATGGGTCTTTTCAGGAAGTTCCTATAATGAACAATCAAGCCAATTGCCTGGGCTAGTGTCTCTTGAAATAGTGAAGTCATGCTAATGAAAAAATGGAATCCTAAAGTCATGTAAATGTAGATGATGGTAAGGTGTGTTGTGTGTGGTGGGGTGGGAAGGTAGTCTCAGATTTCAGTGTACAGGCTGAGTGTGGGGGTAACAGTTTGAGTTCTCAGATGCAGCATATGAAATTTTGCTATCAATGCAGCCCAAACTTGTAGCTACTCTAGCAATAATAGTTACCTACTCTTTTAGGAGAATATAAATTTTATAAATTTTGTGTGCCAAATAAATTGATAATTTCTAAAGGAGGCAAACTGTAAGAAAAACATTTATATGTGCTATTTAATAAGACAATAAATATGTATGAAATTTAGAAATATTCTTTGCCATCTGTTTACATGTTTTATTTTGTTTACATTTCTTGTATCCAAAGAGAATCTGCAGAAATGATTTCCATTGATGTGGACTTACAAATGGCAAGAGATACCTTCGAGAAGTTAACAAAGACAGAATGGATTTCTTCCATGGTAATAAATATTTACTTAAGAAATAGAGCAATAGAATTTCTTTATAGGAACCAATATGAAATGCGGTTGAATTTTGTTGGGAGCTGAGTCAGAGGGGCTCTGTGATAAGGGAGAGGGCTAGTGTTCACAATAAGGTTACAATATTCCAGACACTATATTACAAGGTGGAATTTACTTTCTTATTCAATATTTAAATGTCCCATAAATACAGTATTTTTGTTTCCAACATGAAAAAAAACAATTAAGCATTGGTTAAGAGGTAAATAACCATAGGCAGACATATGAAAATAGCACTAGTTTGGAAAGTAAGATAATTTTTACCTGGACTGGGAGAATGGAAAGCCTGTTCTTTCTTTTGAGATAAATGTGTAATCTAGGTAAGATGGATCTGCTACCAATTCATCCCTTATCCTATTTGGGTCATATTTTCTTTACCTTTTTGGGGGGCTCCTTATTTATTGAGTTCCTTTTTAAGCTCTATCTAGTTAAATATTTTGTGATTTTTGGGTTGTGTTGGAAAACCTTCCCTCTCCGAACTCAGGTTCACGTGAGTTCATAACAGAGCACTAAGAGTAATAGACTGAGAAAAAAGACTAATAGACTGAGTAACAGGATTAATAGACTGAGTAAATATTCCCCTGTTTGCAGGGAGCATTTAGATGAAGAGGCTCCCTGAACAGCAAAGGATGAGGGTTTATACACCAATTAATAGGGAAAAGGGATTGTGGGGAGAAGAGGCTTCTTTGAGAAAACAAATGGACTTTTCAGGGAGACAAATGGGCTTTAAGAGGGACAAATGGAAGATATGACAGCTTGTGATAATGTTTGTTTGTGTGATTTCTCATCCAAGTGCAAGTGGCTGGTCTTTGCCTGGCAGTGAAACTTGCCCTCTAAGCTTCTTTGAAGGCCCTGCCTTTAGTCAGATAAGGGAAGATCTGAAGTCTTCCATATGCATCAACTGTATCCCACATGCCTTCAGTTTAAAGTCATCTTGCATATATACCATTTTGGGTCCCCACATTTGGAGGGGAGAGGAGAGTGTTCTTTAGTATGTAGAAAATATGATACTTTTATTGTATTTAAAAAAAATTTAAACATTTATTATTAAGAAACAGAGAGAGACAGAGCATTAGAGGTGCAGAGAGGAAAGACACAGAATCTAAGGCAAGCTCCAGGCTCTGAGCTGTCAGTACAGAGCCCGATATGGGGCTCAAACCCATGAGCGGTGAGATCATGACCTGAGCCAAAGTTGGATGCTCAACTGACTAAGTCACCCAGGAGCCCAATACTTTTATTTTAAAGATGAAGAAGTAAGAATAGTAGATGTTATCAAATACATTTTTTTTTTTTAACTTTTGAGAAAGAGACAAACAGAGCATAAGCAAGGGAGGAGCAGAGAGGGAGACACAGAATATGAAGCGGCTCTAGGCTCTGAGCTGTCAGCACAGAGTCCAACGTGGGGTTTGAACTCACGAGCTATGAGATCATGACCTGAGCAGAAGTCAGATGCCTAACCAACTGAGCCACCCAGGTGCCCCTAGAATATATTTAAAAAATAAATTTAGTTAGGTTATATGGGAGATAACTTGGGGTGGTATTCCCAGTGTGAATTCCAAGGAACGTTAGTTTCACAGAATGCTCCCTGAAAATGGGTTCTAAGTGAAACAACATTGGATATACTGCATACTATTGTGAAGTCATAATGTACATCAGTAAATCAAAGATTCTATAATGTCACACACCAAAAGAAATCTAGCTGTTTTAGCCCTATTTTTCTCAAAGTTATTTGACTTTGTGTAACACTATTTTCCTATATATGCCTACTAGCATTCCATAGAAATCATGTTCTTTTGGACATCTGAAAAAAATAAATTATAAGGACATTAATGTAATAATAATAATATATAGTACTTTTATTGTTGCAAATGTCATCTTAAGCCTTATGACGTGGAGATAGCCACTGTTGTTAAGAGCATCTAAGATCTATTAGATAGAATAAATGATGCTAGCTGCTGTAACACACAACTTCCAAATCTTAGTGGCTTAAGCAATGAAGATGTCTTTTCACATCGTAGTCCAATGAGCATTGGAGACATGAAACACATGCAGGGGAGGAAAAGGAAATGTTTCCCCTCCACCCACCTTAGTTTCATTGGCTGGGACCCTGCAAATTAGCCTGAAAACAGACAAATGAATGGGAGAGAAATAAACAGAAGTTTATTAATATGTGATGCTGCATATACACCCAGTGATGAGTAAGTAAAGCGGTGGTTAGAACTCGCTTATATAGCATCTTAGCAAATAACAATAATTTTGTAAAGAAGAGACAACACAAAGGAAAAGGAGTTTGAGCTTCTTAGGGCGCTAAAATACAGGGAGGCAAATACCTGGGGAAAGGTTAGATAAAGTCTAGATCATAAGGTTTGTGTAGACTCTTTCTCTCTTTTATTTTTTTAAATTTACATCCAAGTTGGTTAGCATAAAGTCTAGATCATAAAGTTTGTGTAGACTCTCTCTCTTTTCGTAATTTATTTTAAGTTTACATCCAAGTTAGTCAGAATATAGTGCAATAGTGACTTCAGGAGGGGAATTAGTAATTCATCCCCGACCTATAACACCCAGTGGTCATCCCAACAAGTGCTCTCCTTACTGTCCATCACCCATTTAGTCCATTCCCTGACCCACCTCCCCTGCAGCAACCCTCAATTTGTTCTCTGTATTTAAGAGTCTCTTATGTTTTGTCCCCCATGTAGACTCTTCCTCAGCGCCTGCTCATCCCTGCTGATAAGGTGGTTCCCTCCGCCTGGTGCAGAAGTTAGAAGCAGGAGGACATCTTTACAAGGCAGATTTATACTGTTTTCAAGTAGATTGAGGGAAGCCAGAGAGCTGGTTCTGTGCCTGCATTTTCTCGTCTGCCTTCAGCTCAAAATAATCCTCAGGCCAGAATGGCATATATATTTTTTTTAAGTTTATTTATTTTGAGAGAGAGAGAGCACAAGTGAAGGAGGGGCAGAGAGAGAGAGAATATCCGAGGCAGGCTCTGCAGCATCAGCACAGAGCCTGACATGGGGCTCGATCCCATGAACCATTAGATCACAGCCTGAGCCAAGATCAAGAGTTGTACGCTTAACCAACCGAGCCACCCAGGTGCCCTCAGGGTGGCATATTTTCAAGTGGTATATTCTGCTACTCTTCCCACCTCTGCACAGTTTCACTGAGAAGGGGTTTGTAGACCTTCTTTCTGAAGTTCTTGGCACTGGGGCCATGAAATCCTCCAGCAGATTTTTTGTATTTAGTTGGCATATAAGGAAAGAGAGTATGGAAGCTTCCATGAAAGGCTGCAGGGGTCATGCCTAGAAGTGATTCACCTCACTTTCACTCATATCCCATTAGCCAGAATTCAATTATATGGCCCCATATAACTGCAGAGGAGGCTGGGAAATGCCATCTTCCTGTGAGCCCAGAAGGAAAATGAAGCCGTGTTGGTGAGGTGAACATACATTATCTCTGCCATGTTAGATTTTAAGTCAGATAGATCTGGATGTGGTTCCTTGATGTGTCAGTCTCCAACTGAGTGACCTCCATGATTCACACAGTATGGACATGCATATGTGACTGCACTTTGTTTCTTTCATGCATCTCAACATAAAATAGGGAGGATGGCTTTCACGTAATACGTTAGGGGCATTTGAGATGCAAGGAGTTATGGGGTTTGAACAGAAGGTTTGAGGAAAAATTATTACACCATTGAGAAATAGTGGAATGAAACCCCTAGTCCCATAGGTTGTTTTTCACTGTAATCTGTATCTAATATATCCTGGGCCCTTTCCCTGGTCCTTTCTACCACAGATAACTGCATGTCTGAGGGATAATCTGCTCAGAGGTCTTCCATGTCATTCTCCACACCAAGAAGCATTATCAATTTTCCTTCTACTCCCAGAATGTCCTGTGATGCACGATTCTATGAATTGGAGTCTGGTGGTTCCATATGCAGAAGCTGTTTGTAAAATGAGTGACCGATCTTTACGAGTCCTGAGTAAGTGTGATTAATTTTGTCACTTTATGTGTACTTGCAACAGAGCATCATTGAAGTAAAAGGTGAAGCAAGTTTTGGGTAGAAGATTTAAAAATACACAAATATTTGGGTATGTGGTATGTGAATATTTGAAAAGGTTAATCTAACAGTATAATCATTACCCTTATCATATAAAGGATGTGTAACTCTTAGACTTGGACATGGCTTTGGCTTCAGAGTTTAATAACCATAGAGGATCCAGTCAAAATATATCCACACCTGAAAACTTTTGGTTTATGTCTTAAAGACACTCTAGGACACCTGGGTGGCTCAGTCAGTAAAGTGTTTGACTTTGCCTCAGGTCACGACCTCACGATTCATGAGTTGGAGCCCCGCATCAGGCTCACTGCTGTCAGCACATAGCTCACTTTGGATCCTCTGTCCCCCTCTCTGCTCCTCCCCCATAGAGCTCTCTCTCTCTCCCCCAAATAAACATTAAAACTGTTTTTTAAAAAATTAATAAAACTTGAGACACTTTGACCCACAGGGGGTAAGATTTGCCTCCCTAAAATGTGTCTTTTTGGCATGCGGATTATTCTAGACTATTTTTAAAAAACAGAAGGTTCAGAAAGCAGCTCTGACTTCCCCCTAACTGCCTACAGGAATTGAAATACAGGACCTGCCCCAAGAAGGGAGCTATCACCATAGGTAACGACGATTCGGTATGAGCTAGGTGTGGTAGACGGGGAGGAGCTCGGCCAAGTCTGTTCAATTCTTCTGTGTACCCCATCGTTTCTAAACGGCCTAGCAAACATTTGCTCACCTAGCATCCACTCTTTTTCATTTTCCTGTGAATTGTCTTCCCTCCTTTTGAAGACTCAGACCCTTACTCCCTTCTCCTTCACTCTGGCTGGTATATAAGCCTCAATTGCCTGACTGCCTGTGGGCCTCATATTCTTATACAGCCTGCAGACATATATAACTAAACATGATTTTTTTCCTGTTAATCTGACTCATATCAATTTACTTCTTAGACCAGCTAAAAGAAATGCGAAGAATAGAGGAAAATTTTCCTCTCCAACAGATTAGTGATGAAAAACAAACGTTAAATTTTGCATTCTTATTTATTTCATTCAATACTATGGGATGCCCTTTTAGAATTGTAAGCTAATGTTCAAGGTCCAAAGCTTAAAAGGTACAAAGGATATGTACAGTGAGATATAAGCCACGCAGTTCTCCTCTCAGAAAGCAGTTACAGAATATAGGTTTTGGTAACCTTTGAAAGATATGTATTAAAAAATAAAGAGATGGGGCGCCTGGGTGGCTCAGTCAGTTGAGCGTCCGGCTTCGGCTCAGGTCAGATCTCACGTTCGTGGGTTCGAGCCCCGCGTCAGGCTCTGTGCTGACAACTAGCTCAGAGCCTGGAGCCTGCTTCTGGTTCTGTGTCTCCTTCTCTTTCTGCCCCTCCCCCTCTCATGCTCTGTCTCTCTCTGTATCAAAAATAAATAAAACATTAAAAAATATATTAAAAAAATAAAAAATAAAGAGATAAATGTATTCTTTCTTTTTTCTTAATGGTAGCATACCATTTACATTTTTGGGCTACTTGCTTTTTCCCACTTAATAGTATATCATAAAGATATGTTTGTTCTGTTACAGGACTGCCTAATTCTATTTAGTGGCTTATTAGTATACTATTGGGAGGGTACACCATCAATAGCTGTTTCTATGTTTTTGCTATTAAACAGTGCTTAACATGCATTTCTTTATATATATATCACAGGCAGGGGAAATTCCAGAAAGCAAAATTCCTGGATCAAATTGTATGTGTATTTAAATTTTTGAGAGACCCCTGGGGTGCCTACGTGGCTTAGTTGGTTAAGCATCTGACTTTGGCTCTGATCATGATCTCACAGTTCGTTGGTTGGAGCCCCACATCGGGCTCTGTGCTGACAGCTCAGAGCCTGGAGCCTGCTTCAGATTCTGTGTCTCCCTCTCTCTCTGACCCTCCCCTGTCACACTCCACCTCTCTCTGTCTCTCAAATATAAATAAACATTAAAAAACATTATAAAACCTTTTGAGGGACTCTCCGCAGAACTTTGAGTGGTCACCATTCACACTGTAATCTAAGCAAACCTCATGGCAGTGCAACATGGCAGCCCTGACAGAGAATATACCGGTTTACACTCATCAACATATATGAGAGCGTCAGTCAGCACAGTTTTCTACAGTATTGTTAGACTTTGGTATCTGCCATTCTGAAGGAAAAAGTCTTTTAATTTGAATTTGAATGTTCTCAGTATGAATGAGATCGTGCTGCTTTTCCTATATCTCAATTCCATTTGTGTATTATATTCTGGAAATTATCAGTTCTTCCCTCTTAACCCATCTTCTCATGTGCTGTTGTTAGTGTTTTTTTTAATTTAACTTTTATTTTATTTTTTATGTTTTTTAATGTTTATTTTTGAGGGAAAGAAGGAGAGTGTGAGCAGGGGAGGGAAGAGACAGAGAGGGGGACAGGGTATCTGAAGCGGGCTCTGTGCTTACAGCAGCGAGTCCAATGTGGAGCTAAATCCACTAACTGTGAAATCATGACCTGGGCTGAAGTCAGATGTTCAACTGACTGAGCCAGCAGGCCACCCCTATTTTATTTTATTTTTTAAAGTTAAGCCGGTGTGGAGCTTGATCCCACAACTGTGACATCATGACCTGAGCTGAAATCAAGAGTCAGATGCTCAACTGACTGAGCCAACAAGGTGCCCCTATTTAGGAGCTTGTAAATGATTAAGGCAACTAATTCTTTATCAATAATAGCGATTAAAAATCTTTTTTCTCTAGGTTATTAATTTTATTTTTTTACTTTGTGGTATTTTTGCTGTGCGTAATTATTTGAGAACATTTTAATTAAGCCTACTATGTAAATGTTTTCTTATGGTTTCTGAGCTTGGATCATATTTCAAAAAGCCTACCTCCTTTTGAAATTAAAAAAATAACTTCCCATACTTCTACTAGAATTAAAAAAAATTTTTTTGATGTTTATTTATTATTGAGATAGAGGGAAACAGAGCATGAGTGGGGGAGGCACAGAGAGAGAGAGAAACACAGAATCAGAAGCAGGCTCCAGGCTCTGAGCGGTCAACATGGAGCCTGACATGGGACTTTAACCCACAAACCGTGAAATCATGACCAGAACCAAAGTCGGACGTTTAACTGACTGAGCCACCCTGGCACCCCTAGAATTTTTTTTAAGTAGGTTCCATGCCCAATGTGGGTCTTGAACTTGTGACCCTGAGATCAAGAGTCATATACTCTACTGACTGAGCCAGCCAGGTGCCCCATATCTACTATAATTTTTATTGTTTTATTTTTATGTTTAACTCTTTGATCCATATGGAGTTTATCTTGATTAAGCTTGATCTTTTTCTGGATTAGTTTTCAGTTGTTCCCACATACTTATTGAATGATGTTTTATTCCCACTAATATGCAATGCCACATTTATCATATACTAAAGTGTCATTTGTATTTATGTCCATGTAAGGACTCTCTACTGTATAAATCTGCCTTTCAAGTACCTGGGTCATATTATTTTAATTATATTAGCTATTTGAATATTTGATAGGTTTTTTTCTGAGAATTATGTTTTAAAGATACAAATATTCAGGTTGGAACAAAGTAATATTAAAATATTGTTATTGAGTTAATTTAAAAAAAAAATATATATATATATATCAGGTGTTCATAAAGTCTGAAAACAGATTATTTTATTTTCTTCAAATCAAAAATGTCCTTGATGACATTATATGCATGCATATGTGTATGTTCTTATGTACGTTTTCAGATTTTATAGATACTCTATAGAATTAATTGTTTGAAAATTGTGAAATCGATCAAGCAGTCAAGTATTAATATGAACTATTGGGGCACCTGGGCAGCACAGTCGGTTAAGAAGCTGACTTTGGCTCAGGTCATGATCTCGCAGGTTTGTGAGTTTGAGCCCCGCGTCAGGCTCTGCGCTGACAGCTCAGAGCCTGGAGCTAGCTTCGGATTCTGTCTGTCTGTCTCTCTCTTTCTCTGCTCCTCCTCCACTCACGTTCTGTCTCTCTCTCAAAAATAAATAAACATTAAAATAATTTAAAAAATAATATGAACTATCAACAAATTTCTTCCTGCAAATGAATCCTACATTTGAACTTTCAATTCCAATGATATTTGATGAGGGCAAAACATTTTTTTCACATCTGTGAGTCATAAATTTCCAGGATGATATCCTGAGATGAGATATTTTATGGGTTTTGCCATCAGAAATGTAAACTGTTATCTATTTCATACATTAAAGAACCTAGAAGAAAAGGGATTTTTTTGGAGGGTGCATATTTATCATGGCTGATTTTTCAACCCCCCAGAGAACTGCTGGGCATCTTTGCAAGAATCTTCTCTTAGTACACTGATCCAGATGCTCAAAACTGCCATCATCTCTCAGCTGCATTACTGGCCTAAAATTGATACCAATGAGTATCACTGCAATCTTAAAGCTCTTCTAGGAATGATGAAAGAAATGCATAAGGTAAG
The DNA here is from genome assembly GCF_006229205.1 of Suricata suricatta. NCBI lineage: Eukaryota > Metazoa > Chordata > Mammalia > Carnivora > Herpestidae > Suricata > Suricata suricatta. The sequence continues at coordinate 124,940,221 of NC_043700.1, read as the reverse complement.
GGTTCATATATATATATATATATAAGGTATAAAATAAGGGTTCAATTTTACTCAATTAAAATCCATTAGGTCTTAACCAATTAGAGTCTTGTTTTATTTCTAAAACAGAAAATATTTTATTCAGTTCTTAGTAATACAGAATTTTGCTTGTTTTGCTAAATGGCTAGACTCTAGTCATCTATTATATATTACCCATACATTACATATATATTACCTATTTTATATACATGTTATATGTAGTATATATTATATAAGATGCACAAATACTCAAAAATAAGAATGATTATTCATTTTAAGTACAGCATTCAACATAATCTAGAGATAATTTAAAATTAGGTTACTAATAAACCTAATGATTATTGGGGGATAGGAAGAGGAGCCAGAGCATTTTAAGTAAAAGAGTAGAATTAAATCAGTATTTGTTAAATTAAAAATAATTAGCTAAGATAAGATGATTTTGTAAATAATAAATTGCTAAATGGCAATCAAAACCAAAATACCAAGCTCAATAGGAGAAAATATTAGATACAAAAATTAGTTCTTTTTAGAAGTACTAATGCATTGGTATTTCTAAAGTAGTATATTTCTTTTTTTAACGGCTTTATTGAGATATAATTGACATATAACATTGTGTAAGTTCCAAGTGTGCGATATACTGCTTTGATATATCTATACTTACTCATTTCACAACTGGAAGTTTGAACCCTTTGACCAATATTTTCCCATTTCCCCCTCCCCCTGACAACCACCATTCTTCTTTCTGTTTCTGAGTTTGGCTCATAGATAAGTGGTATCATACAGATTTTTCTTTCTCTATTTCACTTAGGATAAGGTCCATCCATGTTGTCAAAAATGGCAGGATTTCCTTCTCTCTCATGGCTGAATTGTATTCCAGTATATATATGCAGTTTTTTTTATCTATTCATCCATTCAGGATGCTTAAGTTGTTTTCTTGTCTTGGCTTTTGTAAATAATGCTGATTAAACATGGGGGTGCAGACATCTCTTTGAGATAGTGGTTTCCTTTCCTTTGAAATGAATATATTTATTCAGATGAATTTTAAAAAATATATCCATAAGTGGGATTGCTAGATCATATGGTATTTCTGTTTTTAATTTTTTGAGGAACCTCCATACTGTTTCTGTAGTGGCTGCACTGATCAACATTCCCACCTGCAGTGTACAAAGATTCCTTTTTCTCTGTACCTTTGCCAAAACTTATCTTTTGTCTTTTTGATGACAACCATTCTAACAAGTATTAGGTGATATCTCACTGTGTAGCTTTGAGCTGTATTTTCCTGATTATGGACGTTGAGCATCTTTTCATGTACCTGTTGGCCATCTGTATGTCTTCTTTGGAAAAACATCTATTCAGTTCCTCTGCCCATTTTTCAAACCAGATTGTTTTGTTTGATCAGTGGTATGTGTTACATATATATTTTAGATATTAATTCCTTATCAAATGATTTGCAAGTATTTTCTCCCATTTCACAGGTTGCCTTTTTATTTTATTGTTGTTTCTTTTGCTGTGCAGAAACTTTGTAGTTTAGTTTTTGGTAGTCCTCCTTACTAATTTTTGGTTTTGTTGCATGTACTTTTGTTGTCATATCCAAAAAAAAAATCATTGCCAAAACCAATGTCAAGAAGCTTTTCCTTTATGTTTTATTCTAGGAGTTTTATAGTTTAGATCTTATGTTTAAGTCTTTAATCCATTCCAAGTTAATTTTTCTGAGTAATATATGATAGGGGTCCAATTTCATTCTTCTGAATATGGTTATCCAGTTGTCCCAATATTTACTGAAGAGACTATCCTTGCCCCATTGAGTTTTCTTGGCTCCTTTGTCAAATGTTAGTAGACCATTTTTGTGAGGGTTTGTTTCTGGTCTCTTGATTCTTTTTCATTGGTTTATGTGTCTATTTAAAAAAAATTTTTTTTTAATGTTTTATTTATTTTTGAGAGAGAGAGAGAAAGAGAGAGAGAGAGAGCATAGCAGGGGAGGATCAGAGAGAGAGAGGGAGACACAGAATCCGAAGACAGGCTCCAGGCTCTGAGCTAGCTGTCAGCACAGAGCCTGACACAGGGCTTGAACCCACAAACCATGAGATCATGACCTGAGCTGAAGCCGGACACTCAACCGACTAAGTCACTCATGTGCCCCTATGTGTCTATTTTTATGCCAGTACCATTACTGTAGCTTTATAGTATAGTTGTAAATCTGGAATTGTGAGGCCTCCAGCTTTGCTCTTCTTTCTCAGGATTGCTTTGACTATTCAATCTTTTGTGGTTCCATATAAATTTTAGGATTGTTTTTCTTATATCTATATATGAAAAATGCCTTTGGAATTTAGAGAGGGACTACATCTAATGTATAGATGGCTTTAGATGCTATGGACATTTTAACAATATTAATTCTTCTTCTTTATCTTAAATTTATTTATTTTGAGAGAGACAGAGACACCACAAACTGGGGAAAGGCAAGGAGAGAGGGAGACAGAGGATCCCAAGCAGGCTCCATACTGCCAGTGCAGAGCCTGATGTAGGGCTTGAACTCAGGAAACTGTGAGTTCATGACTTAACAGGTGCCCCAATATTAATTCTTCTAATCCACAAAGGCTATATTTCCATTTATTTGTGGAATAAATCTTTACATTTATTTTTTTCCATTTCTTTCATCAGTCTTACAGTTTTTGGTGTATAGGTCTTTCATCTCCTTGGTTAAATCTATTGCTAAGCATTTCATCATTTTTGATGCTATGGTAAATTGCTAATTGGAGTCTTTTTTTTTAGTTTTTAAAAAATTTTTATGTTTTTATTTTTGAGAGACAGGCAGAGCACGAGTGGAGAAGGAACAGAAAGAGAAGGAGACACAGAATCTGAAGCAGGCACTAGACTTTGAGCTGTTGGCACAGAGTCTGACGCAAGGCTCAAACTCACAAATGGTGAGATCAAGACCAGAGCCAAAGTCAGACACTTAACCAACTGAGCCACCCAGGCGTCCTACTAATTAGAGTCTTAAAAAGACAAATAAGAATCATGAGGAGTCAGATATTTTTTTAATTTCTATGTTATTTTTTAAATTTATTTTTATTAATTTTTTAAATGTTTATGTATTTTTGAGAGAGATAGCGAGCATGAGTTGGGGAGGGGCAGAAAGAGGGAGACAGAGAATCCCAAGCAGGCTCTGCACTATTGGCACAAAGTCCAATGTGGGGCTTGAACCCATGAACCATGAGATCATGACCTGAGCTGAAGCTGGACACTCAACCGAGTCACCCAGGTGACCCATAGTTATATATATATTTTTAATAGGAATTCTTTTTTTTTACATTTATTTATTTTTGAGAGACAGAGACAGAGCATGAACAGGGGAGGGGCAGAGAGAGAAAGGGACACAGAATCTGAAGCAGGCTCCAGGCTCTGATCTGTCAGCACAGAGCCCAAGGCTGGGCTTAAACCCACAAACCACGAGATCATGACCTGAGCCAAAGCCAGACGCTCAACTGAGTGAGCCACCTAGGTGCCCTATGACCCATATTTTTTAAAGTAATGCATAAAAGGAAAGTGGCAAAAAATAATTTGGAATTTTTAAAAGTGAAAAACTTTATGCAGACTGAAGATGTTTTGTAATGTACTTCTTTCATTAAGAAAAAGAACACATCAAAATCTGTAGGCTTATCCCATTTTTCATTCTTGATAATGGTTGTCTTTTTTCTTTTACAAAGTCTTACCAGAAAGCTTTTTTTTTTTTAGAACCAATCTTTTTATTTGTTGATCTTCTCCCCTGTACATGTTATTTATTTCCTTAATTTATATTCTTAGATTGTTTATTTCCTGTCTTCTATCTTTTGGGCTAATTTGATGTGATAGAGGTTTATTTAGGTCATTGATTTTCCAAATTGCTTTCTCTGGAAAGCCTTCTTAAACCCTTTCTTAAGTCCTCCAATCAGAAACTGTATCTTTCATGCCTCACTACTTGTTTTTACCTACTAGACCATGGGTTGGTAATTTATACCCATGGGCAGCCTCATGTTTTTGTAAGTAAAGTTTTAGTGGAATAAAGCCACACTCACTTGTTCACATACTGTGTAAGGTTGTTTTGTGCTCCAAAATGGGAGTGGGTTAGCATCAGATATTGTAGGGTCCCGAGCTCAAATATTTACTGTTTGAATTTAAGAAAGAGTTTGCTAACTACTGTATTAGATTGTAGGCTATGTGTTGGCAAGGACCATATTTAGCTTATGTTTTGTCCCACACCTGACAGGTAGTGTGTGAAAACTTAATATTAATTAATGGAAAAAGGGCTGCATTTATCAAAAATACCCTGGGTTTTTATGGTGCTTTTGTTAATTGTTTATTTTTGAGAGAGAGAGAGAGACAGAGAGACAGAGAGAGAATGAGAATGAGTGGGGCAGAGGCAGAGAAAGAGGGAGACAGTGGATCCAAAGTGGGCTCTGGGCTGACAGCAGAGAGCCCAATGGAGCTCAAACTCATGAACCGTGAGATCATGACCTGAGCCAAAGTTGGATGTTCCACCATCCGAGCCACCCTGGCACCCCTTTACGGTGCTTTATTCTCAAGATCAAAAAATTGTTTCCAGTAAACCTGGACCCTAAGAATTGGTTTACTAATCTCCACTGCTAACATCTGTTATCTTTTATAGTATTTATGAAAATTAGGTAAAGTATATATCAAAAAATGGAAGTTTTATAGAACTCTATTTCATCCTTGACAAATGCATTGGGTTTATCAAGCTCTCCTCTAATTATCTATATAATAGCTGCATATATATATATATATATATATTAAATCATTTATCAATAGAAAATAAAATCCACAAGTCATGTTTTCTTTAAGGTAAACAAAGCTAGCGGTCGACTACCAGAAGATACTTTCAACATAAATGAACTCTCCTATTTATTGAACTTTGGTGAAGACAGAAGAAGACTATTCCTTAGGGATAACAACCTGGTAAGAGTAATATTTTTACCTTTAAAAATTTTCATTCTTTATAGGAGGACATATTAATAGCTATGTAGGTATCTCTTTGATAAATCAAGATTTGAAAATTTCTTCACTACAGTGCTGAATTGCTAAATTAGATGATCGTTTTCTTAGAAATGCGTTTTTCTTATAATTTTTCTAGGTAATCTGAATTCTTAAAAACAGATTCCAAAAAGTATAGAGCAAAACAATTTAAAGTGATAAGGTAAAGGAAAGAAGTTTTTTTTTCTTTTTAATTATTAAAACTGTTCTCTATTTTTTAGATACCTGCAGAAAACATCAGTCCCATTATTTTCAGTGATTTTCCATTTATTTTTAATTTGCTATCCAAAATTCAATTATTACAAGCTGAATCCTATTTGAAAATAATGGTATGTATGCGCTACTTTTTTTATTATGTAAAATTACTAACATTTACAAAATAAAGATAACGGTATAATGAGCCCATCACAAAGTTTCAGAAGTCATCAATATATCAACATTTTGCCACACTTCCCCATTTCTGACTTTTGTTGTTTTGTAGTTGTTACTGTTTTTTTAATTTTGTTTGTTTATTTTTGAGACAGAAACAGCATGAGTGGGGGAGGGGCAGAGAGTGAGGGAGACACAGAATCCGTAGCAGGCTCCAGGCTCCGAGCTGTCAGTACAGAGCCCAACACGGGGCTCAAACTCAAGAACTGTGAGATCATGACCTGAGCCGAAGTCAGATGCTTAACCAACTGAGCCACCCAGCCACCCCATGTAGTTGTTACTATTTTAACTTAAGTATTTTAAAGCAAATCCCAGGCCCAATTTCCTTTCACCTCTCCATACTTCAGTGCATTGTTTCTGGTTGTTTCACTCTTATTCATGTTGAGATTTATCAGTGGGTTCAGGTGGTGACCACATACATGATTCTTCCATTCTAATGCTGCCCATCAACATTTTATCTATTTTTAATTTTTTTTTGAGATAGCACAAAAGCAGGTGAGAGAGGTAGAAGCGGGGGGGGGGGAGAGAGAGAGAGAGAGAGAGAGAGAGAGAGAGAGAGAGAGAGAGAGAGACAGTGCCATGTCAGGCTCCTCACATACTCAGTATGGAGTCTGACATGGGGCTTGATCCCATGACCCTGGGATCATGACCTGAGCCAAAATCAAGAGTTGGACACTTAACTGACTGAACCACCCAGGCGCCTCCCCCATCAACATTTTATGTAAAAATTTTATCCATTGTTTTGGCTGAAGTTTGCACAATGGCATTATTTCTAATCTTATCATTACTTCCAAAATTATTGACTGAATTCTGTAAAGAAGAACTTTTCCTCATCAACCAGGGGCACATAGCTCAATTCACACAGGAAAATGGAATGATGCTTAATCCTTTTTCTTTAAGTATTAAATGTTGCCATTTAATGGGTGGCTCAGTGGGTTAAGAATTCGACTTTGTCTCAGATCATGATCTTACAGTTTGTGGATTTAGGCCCCACATAGGGCTCTGTGCTGACAGGCTGGAGCCTGGGGCCTATTTCAGATTCTGTGTCTCCCTCTCTCTCTGCCCCTCCCCCACTTCCATTTTTTCTCTCTCTTTCTCTCTCAAAAATAAACATTAAAAATTTTTAAATATTTTTTTAAAAACTTGTATTCGTATACTACAAATGAGATAGCTGGTAATTATTGAGCTGTAACTTCATGGTGACTAATTCCTTGTATATAATTCCTAGATGCCATGGTTTCTGTGATCTGTCTTCCTGTGATCTGTCTTCCACAATGTTGTGTAGATATGATGCCCTTTTTCCTAAATAATTGCAATATGAATATATATAGCAATAGTAGACATAAGTGTATGCTATGCAGACTATCTTTATTTGAAATTTTAAACACTTCTTAGCATTACTATGAGATTCCTAAAATATTTTTTTTAGCGCTTAAAACAGAAAGAATACCTGGATCGGGGGCAAGTGAATCTACCAGAAAAGGATGGACACCCTACATTTACACTTAGAGTCAGACGAAGTCATCTAGTTGAAGATGCTCTGCTTGAGTTAAGCCAAGTTGAAGACACGGACCTCTGTAAACTACTAGTGGTACAGTAAAAGTCTCATTGGACATTTTTACTAATGTGTACCAAAAATAAATAAAACATTAAAAAAAAGAAAATATCTTAAAAAATCAATAAGGGGTGCCTGGCTGCCTTAATTGGTAGAGCGTGAGACTCTTGATTTCAGAGTTGTAAATTTGAGTTCCATGTTGGATATAGAGATTATATAAAAATAAAATCTTAAAAATAAAATTAAATAAATAAGTAATAGAACTGAAAAAAAAAAAAAAGAAAAAGGCAGTTCATAGTGACTTCCCAGGAGGGCTATGGACAGTCAGGTCTGATGGTTCCTTCAACGGTGCTAAACTCAGGAGGACTGGGAGGGCAATTTATCAGAAGTTTTTTTTTTTTAAGTTTATTTATTTATTTTGAGAGCAAGAGAGAGAGAAATGGAGAAGCAGAGACAAAATGAGAGAGAGAATCCTAAGTAGGTTCTATGCTGTCAGTGAGGAGCCCAACGCGGGTCTCAATTTCACAAACTGTGAGATCATGACCTGAGCTGAGATTAAGAATCAAACGTTTAATGGACTGAGCCACTCAGGCGCCCCAATTTATCAGAGTTTCTAAGGAGGGGAGAGACAGGAGAAACCAAATAGCTGTTAACTGGAGCCAGAGCTGTAGAGTCTGAATGATGAGGAATGATGAGATGAAGACAGATATTAAGACCAAGAATCAGGTAATTTAGTGGTCCAGGGACCTGAAGCATATCAAAATTTCATTCAAGAATTTGGTCAACAAAATTGGTGAATACTAAGTCTTGCTAGAATCCTCCTTTACTTGGTTCATGTGACAGTGTAAAGGACTCACACACATACAATAATCTGACAGTAATTAGGTTCACAGCATCTGCTGCCCAATAGGAAACTGAGGGAGAACCTGATTGCAGTGAGGTGTGGGATCGAAGGGGTGTAGGATTCCAGGAATTCTGATGGCTGCAGGAAGTTTGAAACTTTTCCACAAAGGTCAAGGCATTGCATTTTAAATCTGAGCCTGGAAGTGTGTTCTCTTTCCTCAGGTTGAATTTATTACAGAAATTTGCTCTGGGGGATATGGGGTAAAGGCTGAGTTCTTCCACTGTTTATTTGAAGAGATGACCAAGACAGAATATGGAATGTTCATATATCCTGAAGAGGGTTCCTACATGTGGTTTCCTGTCAGCGTAAGTCTTTTATTTATTTTCTTATAGTTTTACAGAACAGAAAAAATATACCATATGCTGCAACCTGAAACCATACATGATAATGTAAAATTAGGTCATATAAAACCCCTGCTACTTATGACCCAAGCAGCAGCTTCAGCCTCTCTTGGAACTGTTAGAACTTCAAGTCCACCCCAGATCAGAGCATGTATGTATTTTATAAGATTCCCAGGTGATTCTATGTACATTAAATTTTTAAACAGCTTTTATGAAGTATAGTTGAGATTCAATGGACAATACATCAAGTGTCTGAATTGCTAAGTTTCGATATATGTAGGTATGCATATACCATGAAACTATCACCACAGTCAAAATATTGTATATATTTATCATCCCCACAAATTTCTTCATACTCCTTTCTAATCCCATTCCTCCCCCGCTTTGCTTCTCTCCACTCCCCTGCTGCAAGCCCATGTAGCCACTCATCTGATTTCTGTTACTGTGGAGTAGTTTGAATTTCTTAGAATTTTATATAAATTCTAAGATTTCTATTCAGTGCCAGCCTTGATGTTAGCAGGTCAATGACTTTGGTCCATTTACATAATAGCCTCAATCTTCGTGCCCTATGCTTAAAGTAATTGTGAGGATAAATGTTAAAAATGTATTTAGAACGTTCAGGCTAATGGTCTCTTGGCTGTGCGGTAATGATGGCCTAGCAGGATGTGGCCAGTGTTTTCCCTGATCTGGGACTCCGAGGCGTAGAGAGAAGAGGGAAGCCAGTTTCATCAGGACGCACCTTCGTAGTCAACAGAATCAGCCACCTTCCCTGACCCATATGCTTGTCCTTGTCAGCATACAGAGGCTGAGGGTAGTGTCGTCTAAGGGGCACACTTATATGACATGCCCAATGCACAATGAAAGTGCAGAGCAGGTGTGCTCTTCCTTCTGCAGAGTCATTTTTCTACATGAATTTGAAGGCAAAGACTGTAAAAGTAAATAATGAATACCTTGGTTGATAAGGCTATCTGAGCAGATTTTTTTATACTCTAGATATGCTTTCAGTAACAAAAAGTGAATTCATTTATTTATCTGAACTGTTAATTTGTATTTTAACTTATGGAAGAAATTTAAATTGTATTAAAGCCTGTGTAAGAACTTCAAACTTTATTTTCCTAAGGCCCATTTTGTTTCTTATTTGGGGCTTCTAGAAAAGGGAACTGAAACCGTTTTTACTAACCTAATTATCCTTTGGATTATTGATTACTTCTAATACATTACAGGTTGTTGTTGTTTTTTTATTTTCCTTTTCCAGCCTAAATTTGAGAAGAAATATTTTCTCTTTGGGATACTGTGTGGACTCTCCCTATACAGTTTGAATGCTGCCAACCTTCCTTTCCCACTGGCTCTGTTTAAGAAACTTTTGGACCAAAAGCCATCACTGCAAGATTTAAAAGAACTTAGTCCTCTTCTGGGGAAGTAAGTAAATGTTTTTACAGGACTAGAATGGATAAGTCTCAGTTGTTCAGGAACAAATGATATTAATCATGCACACACACAGGGAAAGGTCTTCAGTTTCAATAAATGTATGCTCTTTCAATGAATTTGAATTTGCCTATGACTTATAAGTTATAAAATAAAGAAAAGTGAAGGGGCACCTGGGTGGCTCAGTCAGTTAAGCGTCTGACTTTGGCTCAGGTCATGATCTCATGGTTCGTGGGTTTGAGCCCCATGTTGAACTCTGTGCTGACAGCTCAGAGCCTGGAGCCTGCTTCAGATTCTGCGTCTCCCTCTCTCTGCCTTCTCCCCCGCTCATGCTCTGTTTCATTCTGTCTCAATAATTAAAAAAATAAAATAAAGGCAAAAATAAAGAAAACCCAAATGTTCTTCTAACTATCCACCTAAAACAGCTCTGGCCTCGTCTCTTGAATTTATCTAGATGGAAACAGTACACAATATTCTTAATGAGAATAATGCATGCTATATGTAGTTTAATAAATCATAATCATTTATTGAAATAACTCAGTGTCATCAATTTTATTTTTTGAGACTTGAAAAATACTTGTTCAAAGTTAAAAGACAAACTATATCCTATAAGAAAATACTGGCAACATATATGACAAAGGAGTAGTATCACTGATATATACATATAAATATATATGTGTACATCTGTGTCATCATACATAAATATGTATGGCTGAGTGTGTGTGTATGTGTATATATATATGGCTAATAAAAAATGAAAACATGTTCAACCTCATTAGTAACTGAGGAAATATAAATGGAAATGAGATCCCTTTTCTGCTTTCAAATTGACAAATGTTAAAAAGTTTTTCATAAAATACAGAGTTGGCAGCAGATTGGGGAAAAGGTTTCTCTTCTATGTACTATTAGTGGAAAAAGAAATTGCCTAGATTTACTCTGCCTGCCCTGACCATCCAGAACAGTTTCTCAACCGTGGTAACATGACCTTTTGGGCTAGATGACTCTTTGCTGTGGAAGGCTGATCTGAACATTGTAGATGTTTAACAGCTTATAGGGTCGCTACCCACTAGAGGCCAGTGGCGACCCCTTCCCTAACTGTAACAACCGACGAGGTTTCCAGATTTTGCCGAATGTCCTCTAGGGCCAAAATCACCCCAGACTGAGAATCACTGGTCTACAGGAAGGGGCTCCTTTCTATAATTTCCATCCAGACACAGCAGTGTCTTTTGTGTTAGCAGTGGCCCAACCAACCAAACTGTAAAAAGAGTTTAACTCTAGGAAGAGGGAGTGGGAAGGTAAGTCTCTAGAGGACATTCACATGGCATTTTATACACTTCTATATTGTCAAAGATTTTTTCCATTAAACATTTATTACTTTTGAAATTTTATAAGATTAATAAATATCACTTTATTAATTTATTGTATACAACAAAATTATTAATTTATTATAAAATTAAAATAATTTTTAATGAAAATTTTTATTAGGAATTTGCAAGAAATTCTAAATAATGAAGCTGATGACAATGGAGAAGAACTTTACATATATTTTTCTGTGAGTATGAATGCAAGCCAGATTATCGTTTAGCTTTAATCTATTTTTTAGAATAAATTTTATATTAAATATGAGATTCCTTTGTTTAATTTTCTGCCCTGGCCCCTGGGCTTAAGGGTGTTTTACTTCTGTACTGTAAGACTTTTCTCCCACCTGTTTCTCCTTTGATGCGTTAGTTTATATCCTCTCAATAAAGTGAAAATACAGCAATTACACAATTATGAGCAATGTAAATAATTAAATGCTGAAGATAATATGCAAAATACACTAGGGTAAGTTTTTAAATTTTTATATGCATTTAAAAGGCTGTACTACATAAATAATTATTAAGCTCCCAGTTATTTAAAATTTTATAGGGAAGAATGTACTGGCATAATGGTATTGTGGTTCTGTTTGGGAGGAAGACTTTGTTCTGCCTTTCAAAGTCCTTCTAGTTGGACTAAGAATCAAATTGATGTGAGACAGATTAAAAGGAGATTATCAAATTTAATTTTGTATGTACAGAGAATCCATATAAACATGGAAATTCCAAAGACAGGCAAATGAGGTATATATGTCATTCTGAACTAAAGAGCAGGGTGCAGGTCCTCTATCTAAATTATTTTTAGATAGTTGAGGGGGGAGATAAAGAGCTTTACCTGAATCTTCTGGGGGTCTTAAAATTTGTGTGTGTGTGTTTTTGTATGTGTGATTCTGCTGGGTTTTGATTGCTTTTAACTCAGAAATAACCTTCATGCCAGTGTGGTCCATCGTGGAGCAACCTGCCCATGGCCTCTGAGTTGATTATTCAGACTTTCTTTCATGTTTGGTACCTGAATACATTTTGCTTACAGATACACTGGGACAAAAATGATGTTGATTTAATTCCAAATGGGATCTCTGTACCTGTGGACCAAACCAACAAGTAAGTTTTGAGACTTAGGATATCTGCTATGAATGCACATAAAATGTTTGTATCACTATAATTTAAAATTTTTTTAAATTCTTTTTAATACTTATTTTTGAGAGAGGGAGAGAGACAAAGCATGAGTTGGGGAGGGGCAGAGAGAGAAAGGAAGACATAGAATCTGAAGCAGGTTCCAGGATCTGAGCTGTCCGCACAGAGCTTGATGGGCCTGAACTCATAGACTGCAAGATCATGACCTGAGCTGAAGTAGGACGCTTAACTGACTGAGCCACCCAGGTGACCCAATTAAAAAATTTTTTAAATATTTATTTTTGAGAGAGAGATAAAGACAGAGTGTGAGTGGGAGAAGGGCAAAGAGAGGGAGACACAAAATCCAAAGCAGGCTCCAGACTTGCCTGCACTGAGCCTGACACAGGGCTTGAACTCACAAGCCATGAGATCATGACCTAAGCCGAAGCTGGACGCCCAACCAACTGTGCCACCAAGGCGCTCCTCACTATAATTTATATATGTATTTTAGCTTCTTAGATGATCATTTTAGCTCATCTGTGAGATAGTTAAAGAGGTTACAGCGTAGGGGTGCCTGAGTGGCTCAGTTGGTTAACCATCCAACTCTTGATCTTTGCTAAGGTCTTGATCTCAGGGTTGTGAGTTCAAGCCCCATGTTGGACTCTGCTGGGTGTGAAGTCTACTTAAAAAAAAAGGTTACAGGGTAAGAGAAACTCCACGCAGCAACCCTGCCATCAGGAAATTATCATGTTATAAGAAAGACAGACTTTGCAGAAATAATTTACACACAGTGATGTGTTGTGACAGAGGAGGGAAAGGGGAACAGAGGACCAACCCTGAAAAAGTCATGTTTATATGGAACTCTGATGGATGACAGAAGTTGTCAAGTAAAGAGGGACACTCCAGGATGTGTCCTAACTACAAGAGAGACAGGGAAACCACAATAAGGAGGGTTTGGCTAAAGCTTCCAATGCAAATGCAAAGAGGCCAGTGGTGTCAGGCAAGAGTGAGATAAGGGGAAATTTGGAATTTACCCTAAGGGCAGTGGAAAGAATGCCTTTGAAAGATTTTAAGCAGGAGAATTACATATTCATTTTTAATTTTTTTTTAATTTTTAAAAAATGTTTTATTTATTTTTGAGACAGAGACAGAGCATGAATGGGGAGGGTCAGAGAGAGAGGGAGACACAGAATTGGAAGCAGGCTCCAGGCTCTGAGCTGTCAGCACAGAGCCAGATGTGGGGCTTGAACCCACGAACATGAGATCATGACCTGAGCCAAAGTCGGAGGCTTAACCGACTGAGCCACCCAGGCACCCAAATGTTTTTATTTTATTTTTTGAGAAAGAGAGAGAGAGAGAATGAACACAGGAGGGGCAGAGAGAGAGGGAGACAAAGAATCCAAAGCAGGCTCCAGGCTCTGAGCTGTCAGCAAAGAGCCTGATGCAGGGCTCAAACTCACAAACTGGGAAATCAGGACCTGAGCTGAAGTCTCAGATGTCCCAGAGAGCACCAGGCATCCCAGAGAATTACATATTCTGATTAGTGTTTTTAAAGGATCTTTCTTGGAAGAAAATGGGAGCAAAACAACGTCCTAGTCCTTTTGTTATATTCTCCAAGGCTCCTTCCTCCAGCTGACCAGATGTTTTTACTTCCCTCTGTCCAGGGTTGTATGCTATGCAGAAATAATTTATTTTTCTTTCTCAGTAGAAATGGTAAAAAGGGCAAAGTAGAGAGTATTTTAGTCAATGGTAAAATATGTTGTCAGCTTTTTCTTTTCTGTTTCCCTCAAGGAAAGAATATGTTTCTTTATGTGTTGATTACATTTTCAACACCTCTGTAAAGGCAGTTTATGAGGAATTTCAGAGAGGATTTTATAAAGTCTGTGACCAGGAGATGCTTAAAATTTTCCAGCCTGAAGAACTAATGACAGCAATGGTTGGAAATACTGATTATGACTGGAAACTATTTGAAAAGGTTGGTGATACCTCAAGTGCCCCCAGTTCTTCCAAACAACTTCTGTAGAGTCCTCCTAAAAACCATCTTTCTCCCTCTTTTTCTCAAGAATTCACAATATGATCAAGGATATCACAAATCACATCCTACTATACGGATGTTTTGGAAAGCTTTCCACAAATTAACTTTGGAAGAAAAGAGAAAATTCCTCTGTAAGTATTACTAATAGATGGATTTATACTTATATATATCTTTTTAAGAGGTAAATACCTTATTTGCCATGATGTCATTATTAATAGTGTGGGTCATACATGTTAAGGGCAAGGCCAGTCCTCCTAAACCAATGTTTTTATTTATATGAGCTTAGTTTCCCATTTAAAAAAATGATAATAAAGATATTGCTAGTTGATTCCTAATCAAACCTTTAATCTCATATTCCTATCTTTATTTATCTAAATCCTATGGAATTAGGACAATGTATATTTCTCTAATACCATTTTAGAAATAATACCAATAGCAATGGCCACTGATGATAATACTAAGAGCATTTATTGTGTGCTTACTATATCCCAGGCATTGTACTGACCACTTCATATCTGTTACTTCTGTTTATCCTAATAGCAATGTTTTGAGGCAGGTACTTATTTTTCCATTTCAGATATGAGCAAAAAGAGGCTTGATGCATTTAGGAGCTTGCCTATATTCAGACAGCTAGTGAGTGTGAGAACCAGACTTTGAACCCAAGAGGTTGATCCAAAGCCAAGGCTCTGAACCACTAAGCTCTGTGGCCTTGTGGTGTAAGAACTTCTCTTAGTGGGAACCCTAAGGTTTCCCTAGGACAGACCTAATGACTTATTCTCTCACTTCCCCATCCCTTTGTTCAGTTATTCCTGAGATATACTTCTTCTTGCTATTTTTGTTGCTGCTGAGGCCATTGGGGGACAATTCCAACTTCTCCATAAACCCAAACTACTTATCCACAAGCCCAAGTACCTGTCTGATTTTCTCTTAAAAAATTTTTTTTATGTTTACTTATTTTTGAGACAGAGAGAGAGAGACAGAGCAGGAGCAGGTGAGGGGGAGAGAGAGAGAGAGAGACAGAATCCAAAGCAGGCTCTAGGCTCTGAGCTGCCAGCACAGACCCCGACATGGGGCTCAAACCCACAAACTGAGAGATCATGATGACCTGAGCTGAAGTCAGACACTTAACCTTCTGAGCCACCCAGGTGCCTCTGATTTTCTCTTTTAATGGTAAACTTCTGTTTCTGCTCATTGGTTCCACCATCTGTGCATTCAGTGAGTTCACTACCATATTCAGACCTCTGACTTTTTCTTGGGCTTTCCCCTCTTCCTTGAACGTTTATGTAACATCTTTCCTTGAGAACTAACTAGCCAGATGTGAGCTCTGAAGTCTCCCTGCTATCCCGGCCTAGTGCTCCCTCAGTCTCAGGGCCTTCCCCAGGCTCTTCATCTCAAATTTCCTAGTTGAGCTAAATTAATTCTCCCTGTATCTTGCTATTCTCTTTCCCATGTACATGATTTTCCCCAACTAGACCATGAACTCACTGAGGACAAAGACTGAAAGTCATGATTTTTCTATGCTCCACATGGCCCTATGTTGTTCTTTCTGCACAAGGGTAGTCAGTAAAGTTTACTGAGTGAAGTGATTAATTTCTTCCTTTTTATTTTACATTTTATTCTTTTTTAACCACACCAAAACCCATAAAATACATAGGAATAAACCTAACTGAAGAGGTGAAAAATCTATACACTGAAAACTATAAGAAGTTTATGAAAGAGATTGAAGAAGACACACACACAAAAAAATGGAATAATATTCCATGCTCAACACCTCTGTAAACGCAGTTTATGAGGAATTTCAGAGAGGATTTTATAAACTCTGTGACCAGGAGATGCTTAAAATTTTCCAGCCTGAAGAACTAATGACACCAATGGTTAGAAATACTGATTATGACTGGAAACAATTTGAAAAGGTTGGTGATACCTCAAGTGCCCCCAGTTCTTAGGAACAAATATTGTTAAAATGTTGATACTGCCCAAAGCTATCTACACATTCAATGCAATCCCTATCAAAATAACACCAGCATTCTTCACAGAGCTAGAACAAACCATCCTCAAATTTGTATGGAACCAGAAAAGACCACAAATAGCCAAAGCAATCCTGAAAAAGAAAACAGAATCTGGAGGCATCACAATCCCAGACTTCAGGCTGTATTATAAAGCTGTAATCATCAAGGCTGTATGGTACTGGCACAAAAACAGACACTCAGATCAATGGAACAGAAGAACCCAGAAATGGACCCACAAACATATGGCCAACTCATCTTTGACAAAGCAAGAAAGAATATCCAATGGAATAAAGACAATCTCTTCAGCAAATAGTGTTAGGAAAATTGGACAGCGACATGCAGAAAAAAGAACCTGGACCACTTTCTTACACCTTACACAAAAATAAACTCAAAATGGATGAAATAATTAAATATAAGACAGGAAGCCATCAAAATCCTTGAGGAGAAGCAGGCAAGAACCACGACCTTGGCCACAGCAACTTCTTACTCAACAGGTCTCTGGAGGCAAGGGAAACAAAAGGAAAAATGAACTATTGGGACTTATCATGATAAAAAGCTTCTGCATGGCAAAAGAAACAATCAGCAAAACTAAAAGGCAACCAACGGAATGGGAGAAGATATATGCAAATGACATATCAGATAAAGGATTAGTACTCAAAATCTATAAAGAGCTTATCAAACTCAACACTCAAAAAGCAAATAATCCAGTGAAGAAATGGGCAAAAGATGTGAATAAACACTTTTCCAAAGACATCAAGATGGCTAACAGATGCACGAAAAAATGCTCAACATCACTCATCATCAGGGAAATACAAATCAAAACCACACTGAGATACCATCTCACATCTGTAAGAATGGCTAACATTAACAACTCAGGCAACCACAGATGCTGGCAAGGATGCGGAGAAAGAGGAACTCTTGTGCACTGCTGGTGGGAATGCAAACTGGTGCAGCCGCTCTGGAGAAGAGTCCAGGGGCTCCTCAAAACATTAAAACTAGAACTACCCTCTGACCCAGCAATTGCATGACTAGGTATTTATCCAGAGGATACAGGGATACAGGCGTGCTGTTTCGAAAGGGTATATGCATCCCAATGTTTATAACAGCACTATCGACAAAACCAAAGTACAGCAAGAGCCCAGATCTCCATTAACAGATGAACGTATAAAGAAGATGTGGTGCATACGCATACACACACACACACACACACACACACACACACACACACTAGAGTATTACTCAGTGATCAAAAAGAATGAAATCTTACCATTTGCAACAGTGTGGATGGAATTAGACTATATTATGCTAAGCAAAATTAGTCAGAGAAAGACAAATATGACTCTACTCATATGTGGAATTTAAGATACAAAACATAAACATAAGGAAAGGGAAGCAAAAACAATATAAAAACAGGAAGGGGGACAAAACATAAGAGACTCTGAAATAATAGAGAACTGAGGGTCGCTGGGTTATGGGTGGGAGGATGGGTAAGTAAAGAGCATTAACGGAGACACTTGTTGGGATGAGCACTGAGTGTTATATGCAGGGGATGAATCACCGGATTCTACTCCTGAAATCATCATTGCACCACATGCTAACTAACTTGGATATAAAGCAAACAAATAAACAAAAAACCCATCTTAACCAAAGTTTATTCCTTTCTAGTTTTTCTTAAAGGAAATGACAGGTTGCATCTAAGAGGCAAAGAGGAAATGGGAATCATCTTTCGCTGTCCCAAAACTTTCAGTGAAACAGATAATCCAAGAGCACTGACATGTCATAATATTCTGGACCTCCCAAAATATTCTACGATGGAAAGAGTGGAGGAAGCCCTCCAAGTAGCCATCAACAGCAACAAAGGATTTGCCTCACTCCAAGTCACAGAGTGACTCCCGATGGTTTTGGTGACACCTTGTATTCCTTCCATCCTTCAACTCGTCTGTTCTTCATTAAGTCTAAGTGGCACAAAGGATTGACGATTTTAGAATTAGTTGACAAATGTTGGGATAAACAATAGTATGATGAATCAAGAATAATTTTTTAAGAATAATTTTTAAATGAATCAACATTTCTTTATCTCTAAATTTATTTGAATGTTTACTTTTTTACTGAATGATTCCTGAACAATAATTATCATGTAAAAATGAACTGAACATATAAAGCCAACACATTTTTTAAAAATAATGTTCATCTAGGGGTGCCTGGGTGGCTCAGTTGGTTAAGCATCCTACTGTTGATTTTGGCTCAGTTCATGATCTCATGGCTTGTGAATTCAAGCACCAAGTCTAGCTCTGTGCTGACAGTGCAAAGCCTGCTTGAGATTCTCCCTCTCCTTCTCTCTCTGCCTCTCTCTCTTTCTCGCTAATTATATAAATAAACTTTAGAAAAGAGACCCAGTTAAATAAAATGTTGTTCATCTAATAAACACTGTCTGCAAATATGAAAGGTATGCTGAAGTTTGAAAAAATAAAAATAATTCAACAGGCTTTTGAGGCACGTAAATATATATTTTATATTCTAAAATGTCTTGAATTTAGCCAGCTGCTGAGTAATTTATTTGAAAAATTTAAATGTTAAAGGATTCACTAATTCATTGAATAAATACTTATTCTCAATACTGTTGCAAGAATCATTCTAAATGCATATATCATTATTTTGGTTAAACACTAAGCCCAACCAGGAGCTCCCATCCAATCAATGGAGAAGATGAAGAACATGAAATATGTCTTTAGCAATATGGCTATGGAACGAATTAAAGGAGAGATATAAGTATGGCTGTAAATGGCCAATAGATTTTTTTTGATGTTTTTTATTTTATTTTTTGATACAGAGAGAGACAGAACGTGAGAGGGGGAGGGTCAGAGAGAGAAGGAGACACAGAATCTGAAGCAGGCTCCAGGCTCTGAGCTAGCTGTCAGCACAGAGCCTGATGCCGGGCTCAAACCCACGAAAGTGAGATCTGACCTGAGCCGAAGTCGGACGCTTAACCGACTGAGCCACCCAGGCGCCCCCAATAGGTTTTTTAGATCAGCTCTATCTAGTATTAAATTATAAACTGTAAGCTGTTCTATAAACGCTGTTGTTATGGCAAACCATACAGAGAAGTCCTGTATCGGTGGCGCTTTGGGAAAGGAAAGACTATGGGGTGAAGTCAACATCGAGGTGCTGATGTGGAAAGAGAGCAGAATCACCTGAAGATAGAACACAGAGAATTCACTAAGGATACTAGAATGTGAGGAGGTTTGTAGGAACACAAGCCCCTAGTCAATTCTTAGATTTATTTTGGACATGTCCGGTTTCTATAATATAACACATGGAATGAAGGCCAGATGTATTCTATTTGAATTTTAAGGGAAAAGGTAACCTCTAAATCTCAGGGAACCCTAAGCACTGACTTCTGAGTTGTATTTTTCAGGCCATTCAACTTCAACATAAAGCTTTCTAATGCAAATGGTGAGCTATACTAATCATTTAAGGAAGAAAGCACTGTAATTCTTTACACACTTATTCAGGAAAGGAAGAGGAAGAGGGGTGCCCGCCCTGCAGGCTCAGTGGGAAGAGCATCTAACTCCTGATCTTGGGTTTTGAGTTAGAGCCCCAAATTGCATGCAGAGATTAAAAATAACATCTTTAAAAAAAGGGGGGGGGGGACGCCTGAGTGGCTCAGTTGGCTAAGCATCCAACTCTTGATTTCAGCTCAGGTCATGATCTCATGGTTCGTGAGTTCCAGCCCCACATTAGGCTTGTGGCTGACAGTGCAGACCCTACTTGGGATTTTTTCTCTCTCCCTGCCCTTCCCTCGCACTCATAAATTCCCTCTTTCTAAATAAATAAACTAAAAAAAAAAAAAAAAAGAAAGAAAACAACAGAGAAAGAGGAAACACTTCCCAATTAAGTATGATATTGATATATCCTAATATCAAAACCAAAGACATTTTAGAAAAAAAAACTACAAATATCTCTCATGAACAGAGACACACACAAAAAAATCTTTCCAAGATTTTAACGTATCAGATATATCCAACAAAATATAAGAAGGATAATATCTGTAATCAAGGGGGGTTTATTCCAGAAATGCACTTAAAATATCTATTATAATAAACAAGAAGGCCAAAAAAAATCATGTAATTACCTCACTAAAGACAGATGCAATAGCCACTCATACATGATACTCTTAGCAAACTAGGATCAGAAGTAAACTTCCTCAATATGATAGAACCTACAAAGAGCTAAACTTACACTTAATGGTAAAAAACGAATTAAATGCTTTCCTTCTAAAACTGCTGACAGGGCTGGCTCAGTCTCTTAAGTGTCAGACTCAGACTCTTGATCTTGGCTCAGATCATGATCTCAAGGTTTGTGAGATGGAGCACTAAGTTGGGCTCTGCGCTGACAGTGCAAAGACTGCCAGGGATTCTCTCCCTCTCCCTCTCTTCTGCCTACCCCCTTTCACAGGCTTGTGTACGTGTGCTCACCCCCTCCCCCAAAATAAACTTTAAAAATATTAAAAATTTAAAAAATAAAACAAGTAACAAAGCAACGATGCCTCTCATCACTTCTATTCAACATTGTACTAGGGATACTAGCCCGTACAAGAGGGCAAAGGAAAAAAAAGGTATAATGACCTGAAAGGAAGGAATAAAACTATCTTATTTATAGACTACATCGTCATCTGCAGAAGATCTTAAGGGATCTAAAAACAAACAAACCAGCAGCAACAGTGTTAAGTAACTACAGAAAAGTCTCAGCATTCAAGGTCAAATATAAAAATGAACTACTTATATATACTCACAACAATCATAAATTGAAATTTTAAAAAGTATCATTTGCAATATCATCAAAAAATAAAAAATATTTAAGGATAAATATAACAATATATCGTCAACTATACAGTGAAAGCTGGAAAATACTGTTAAAGACATTAAAGAAGCTTTAACTTAACGGGGCAAGATATGCTCATGGACAGAAGAATCAATATTATCAATTATGTCAATTCTTCCCAAATTCATTTAATATAGTGCAACTTCAAAATCCCTGCAGTTTGTTTTGTAGATACTGATAAATATATATGAAATATACATGGAAAATATATATGGAAATGGGAAAGACCTAAAATAGCCAAAACAAACAAAAATTTAAAAAAATAGCCAAAACAATACTGAAGAAAGGATAATACTGGAGCATTTGAATGAACTGATTTTGAAACTTAATTATAATCTACAGTAATCAAGGCAGTGTGGTCTTCCAGTAAAAATGGACATATAGATCAAGGGATCACAGTAAAAAGTCCAGAATTAATTCCAATTACACAAGGCCAACGGAGGTTTGACAAAGACATAAAGGCAAGTCAACGAGCAAAGGCTAGCTAGGACAACTGGAAATCTGTAAAAACAGAAATGAACCTCGATCCTTACCTCCCACCATGAAGAATAATTAATTCATTTGAAATGTAACAAAGACCTAAAACTATAAAACTTTTAAATGATAACATATAAAAAATCCTTGAAGCCTTGGGTTAAGCAGTTTTCCTAAAACCAAAAAAGAAAAAATTATGTAAAAGAAAAAAATGTATAAATTGCATTAAAATAAAAAAATTTTGCTCTTCAAAAGACACTTTAAATAAAAAGGCAAACCACAGACTGGTAGAAAACATTTCAAAGCATATCTAATAAAGGACTTGATATATAAGATAAAGTACTGCGATACATATATATAAAGAACTTTGAGATAATAAGCAAATTAATAAACAGCAAAAGATGTGAAGAGATACTTCAACAAAGAGGCAGAGGTTAGCACTAATGAGTCTATGAAGAGATGCTTCACATCTTTAAGCATCTTGAAGATGTTCAACACCATTAAGCATTAGGAAAATGTTAATAAAAACCAGAGTATGGGGCACTTGGGTGGCCTCGTCGTTGAGCGTCAGACCTTGGCTCAGGTCATCTCACAGTCCGTGGGTTCGAGCCCCGCGTAGGGCTCTGTGCTCACAGCTCAGAGCCTGGAGCCTACTTAAGATTCTGTGTCTCCCTCTCTCTCTGCCCCATCCCCCCATTCACTCTCTGTCTCTACCTCTCAAAATAAAATAAAGACAAAAAATTTTTTGAAAAGAAAACCAGAGTAAAGATACACCTATAGACAACTGCAACTGATATCATTTAAAAGACTCACAAAACCAAATGTCCTCAAGGATATAGAGGGACCGGCACTCCCATAAATTGCTGGAGGATATACGAAAGGGCATATAGCACTTTGGAAAGGTTTCCGAGTTTCTTTTACCACAGTCATGTATTTATCATTCGACACAGCAATCCATTTTTAGGTATTTACTCACAAGAAAACATTTACCCACTGAAAGACTTGCTCAGTCATAGCACCTCTCTTCACTGTAGCCCCAATCTGTAAAAGAACTTTAGTGCCGAATCATCGGCGAATGGATAAACAACTAATTGTTGTATACCCTTATATCGGAATACCGTTTAACAATCACTACTGAGGGGCGCCTGGGTGGCTCAGTCGGTTAAGCCTCCGACTTTGGCTCAGGTCAGATCTCACGTTCGTGGGTTCGAGCCCCGCGTCAGACTCTGTGCTAACGGCTAGCTCAGAGCCTGGAGCCTGCTTCCGGTTTTGTGTCTCCTTCTCTCTCTGCCCCTCCCCCTCTCATGCTCTGTCTCTCTCTGTATCAAAAATAAATAAAACATTAAAAAAAAAACAATCACTACTGACTGACCAACTACTGCTGAAACACAGCAGGATTACTCTCAAAAGCATTATTTATTATTTATTTTAAAAAAATTTTAATGTTTTTTAATGTATTTTTGAGAGACAGAGACAGCGCGAGCAGGGGAGGGTCTGAGAGCGGGAGATACAGAATCTGAAGACAGGCTCCAGGCTCTGAGCTAGAGGGCGTAAGCCCAGAGCCCTACGCGGGGCTCGAACGCACGAACTGTGAGATCACGACCTGAGCCGAGTTGGACGCTTAACCGACTGAGGCGCCCCTCAAAACCATTATTAACGCTAAGTGGAGAAAAAGGCAGACACAAAGACTGCACAGGTTTGACTCCATCTGTAAGGAATTATCGAAAAGGGAAACCTATGGACAGAAAGCACATCACTGGTTGCCAGACACCGCGGCGTGGGCGGAGAGAGTGACCGCGAAGTTCTTTCCGTTTCTTTGCGATCGTGTGGCGGAGCCTGAGATAGAATGCTTAACAAGCTGACTTTCCAGGCCAGTTTCTGGAAATTCTGCGAGTCTGCCTTGTTCAGGGCTCCTCCTAGTGGAACTGCAGTCTTTCTTCCAAAGCCACTTAGTCTAGGAGGTCAGGTGGCCACAGCTCGCCCGGGGACACCGCCACAGCATTGCCCACCCACCTTGTAACGTGCCAGCGCCCTGTTTACTCTGGCTGCCTTCCAAACCATTTCTGACGCTTCCGATTTTCCCTTTCCATTTCCAATTCACTTCCTCCCCCTTACGAGCAAGACAGTGGGTTTCGTTTCCTACTGGAGCTGCCGGCTCCGCCCCCAAGCAGCACGTGGGGAGCCCAGCTTCTGAGCGGGGGCGGGGCAGAGGCGGCGATAGTTCCTCGACGCCGCCGCGCAGTCCGCCAGCTCCGGCTGCGCCTGGCGACGGCGGGGACGGATTCCTCGCGCGCTCCATTTCCCACGAGGTCTGGAGAGCCGAGGCGCGGCCGTGGAACCCGGGAAAGGGGTGATGGAGCGGAGACCACGAAGGGGGGCGCGGGGCGGCGCACGCTCGGCTCCCCGGCCGGCTCCCGCGCCGCGAACCGCAGCGCCCAGGCGTTCCGCGGAGCCTCAGGGCCCGCAGCTCTGGCTCTTCCCCGGCGCCGCCGGCCTCCGCGGGGCACTGCCCCAGAGGACTGAGGGGACGCGCCAGATGTGCTGTA
>NC_043700.1:124894307-124916011 GCF_006229205.1 Suricata suricatta | reverse complement strand
GCGAGGAGGAGGGGGGAGCGCTGGGCGCGCCCCCCGCAGGCTGGCCGCGCGGACGGAGCGGCGTGCGGGCAGCGCCTTGGTAGCGTCTCCGTTCTTAGCGCTGGGGCCGGTTTAAAGTTTGGTTTTTCACTTCATAATAGAGCGCACCG
The DNA here is from genome assembly GCF_006229205.1 of Suricata suricatta. NCBI lineage: Eukaryota > Metazoa > Chordata > Mammalia > Carnivora > Herpestidae > Suricata > Suricata suricatta. The sequence continues at coordinate 124,915,862 of NC_043700.1, read as the reverse complement.
GCTCTGATTTCCTGTGCCTTTGGAGAATCCGGTTCTCTTTTCCTCAGCGACAAGATCTTATATTTGCAAACAGTGTAAAGAGTGCTTTCAATTGCGTTTGTCCGATGTGGTAATCCCCGTAAGTTAGGTGTCAGGAACTGTGGTTTCGATTTTATAGGTGGAGAAAAGCAAACGGCCGTTCAGAAACTTTGCCCATCCGAATAGTGAAGAAAATGGTATTTTACTGGTCGTTTTGCTTTTATCTTGAGGGAAGTCCAGCATCTTTTCTTTTTTCTATTGACCATTTGCATTCCTTTTGGTGAATTGCCTTTTCATACCTTTGACTTTTTTTTAAACTTTTTTTTAGTGTTTTTTGTTTTTTTGGTTTTTTTTGAGAGACAGAGACAGCGCGAGCAGGGGAGGGTCAGAGAGAGGGAGACACAGAATCTGAAGCAGGCTCCAGGCTCTGAGCTAGCCGTCAGCACAGAGCCTGAGGCGGGGCTCGAACCCACGACCTGCGAGATCATGACCTGAGCCGGACGCTCAACTGACTGAGCCACCTAGGCGCCCCCTGACTAACTTTTTTTTTTAATTTTTTTTATGTCTTTTATTTATTTTTGAGGGACAGAGAGAGACAGCGCGAGCAGGGGAGGGTCAGAGAGAGAGAGGGAGACACAGAACCGGAAGCAGGCTCCAGCCTCTGAGCTGTCAGCACAGAGCCTGACGCGGGGCTCGAACCCACAACCCTGAGATCATGACCTGAGCTGAAGCCGGCCGCTCAACCGACTGAGCCACCCAGGCGCCCCCTGACTAACTTTTTAAAATTTAAGTTGTTAATCTTTTTTAAATTTATTTGAAGGAGTTATTTGAATATTAAGATTAGCCCTTTGTCGGTCTTATACATTGTGATGTTTTCCCAATTTTTGTTCATGTTATTTTACAGTCTCCTACAGCCTTTTCTTTTAAGAAGGGTTATGTATTTTGTGTTAAAACTTGTTTTTTTATGTACTCATCCTTATAGTAATTTTAAGCTTTTATTTTTAAAGTTAAAATTTTTGATACACGTGATAATTATTTTGATTTAAAGAAGTAGGGGAATCTAGATTTGTTTCTCCAGTTAGCTAGTCTGATGTCCCAATACCTTTTTTGAGTAACCTTTTTTCGACTGGTTTGAAATGCTGATCTCTAAGAAACTTCCGTCTATTTAACCATTTTTTCTATATCACCAAACTGTTGTGCTTTTCATGTCATTTCTAATATGAAGTGGTTTGTGACTTGAGATTTTTACATGAGTAAATTCTACTTGATTAGAACCGTAAAGTAAAACAAGATCCCACATCTAATTTTTGTGAATAAATTAAATAAGAGTAAATGGTAACTGTGGATAATTTTAAATCTCTTAACTTGTAGAAAGAGCTAAATACTCAGTGATGTCAATAAAAATTCTTTTAACAGCATCCCTCCTTAAAAATTGTCCCCCAAGACCTGGGTTTCTATATTGAGCAGTTAGGAGGGTTTTATTATTGTTAACTGTTTTGTATTTGGAAAGAGTATATCTCAAAATACACCATGTATTTTCTCCTAAAGAGTTACGTTTTCCAGATGTTGTTGTATTTTCTTGTAGACTTTTTCATTTCTGTCACTTCGAATTTAGTTTTTCTGTCTCAATTTATTAAACAGGAACTTAACAGCAAATATTTAATTGGTTATTTTCAATCTATATTCAATCTAAAATAAAGTATGAATCCGTGCTTTTTCAAATTGAAAAAAAAAATCATCAAACAGTAGTCCTTGCTAAATTGTCTGCTTTACCTTCTTGAATTTTTCTTTAAAGAGAAGTTCATGTTAAGACAAAGGTTGTTTAGTTGAAATTTTATTCTAGGTGTTTTAAGTGTGTGTTATAATGAGATCAATAATAATATTGAGTTAATAACCAGAGTGATGATAGTTCCTGGTTGAATTTGCTCTACAGAGTGCATTAAGTTAGGAAAAAAAACGAAGATACATTCTGTGGACCAAGGAGCAGAGCACATGCTGATTCTATCCTCAGATGGAAAACCATTTGAGTACAACTATAGCATAGAACATGCAAGGTAGGGAACTTTTTTCTTTTATTAAAAATACTTAAATTTTACTTAAAAGGCAATCATAATTTTTGTAGGAAAATGTTATTTTATATGAACCTTGTCCCTCGCTTTACATAGTGGCTCTTTTGTAAGTGATTCTGAAATGACCGGTAAGTTCCATCCGTAGATTACTACACCAAGTTGTGTCCCATAGACAACATATTTTGCTTTGGCATTTGAAAGAAATGATTATTAGTCTGACTCGCCCCAAATTTGATTTTCACATTCATTAGATTATTATTATTAATGATGCTATAAGGTCAATTACCAGAAATAAAAGTTTTCAACCTAGGTGAAAAATGTGTTATCATGGAATGATTTGTGAAACTTTTTGCTAGTAGATTGTGTGAACTAGAACTTATTTTATCTTGTATTATTCCTGGATCATTAACTTTGCAAAAGAGACTTAAAATCATCTTAATGTAATTAAGTAATGCACATTATTTATCTTTTAGACCACCAGTTAAAATATATAGTGTTTTTTATAATTTTAGATGTACTGAATATGAAGCAGTAAATTTAATTTTTTCCTTGAACTTTCATCCCAATTACATACAATTAGTAATTTTAACATTGATGTTGTGACTTTATTATGGTAATTGACGTAAAATATGTTTTTTTCCATCAGGTTCCAATGCATTTTACAAGAAAAAAGTATAATTCAGATCACATGTGGAGATTATCATTCTCTTGCTCTCTCAAAAGGTACTTTTCTGGAATATTGTTTTTTAGAGGAAATAAATGCATACATATGGAGAACTAGTAGAATATATGTGCCTCACCTTGCAATAGACAGAAATACGGTTTTAAATTTGATATAATTCAGGACACTTACTCTTTTTTTTTTTTTTTAAAGTAAGCTCCATGCCCGACTTGGGGCTTGAACTCACAACCCTGAGAGAGAGTCCATAAAGAGTCACATGCTCTACTGACTGGGCCAGCCATGTTCTCCAAGGCACTTGTTCTTAAAGGAGATACAAAAGAAGAGAATTTTTGGATGTATAAAATCATCAGGTTCCTACATTTTATTCTGTCAAATGACAAAACAAAAACAGTTCAGTCAAGAGCTTGATAACCTTTGTTCAAGGGCAAGCAAGCTATGGTTGGGAGTATAGTGCATCACAAGCAGTGGAGCACTCTTCGGGAGGGATTTTGTGCAAGAGTGAGTTTTATGGAGTGTTAGAAGCAGCAGTGCAGAGATACGGCATGGTTGGTTGGGGTGGCATATCTAACTGTCCTTAGATCAGGGAACGAGGGAATAAGCATATAGCCCAGAGCTGTTTAGTATTTGCTGGTTGGCTGACTTGGCATATGGTGGTTCTGGTCAAGCAGAGCATCTAAAGGAACATGTAAGTTCAGTTTGCTGATGTGGCACCTTGGGCAGGAGTGGCTCCATCTTGACCCTGGAGATTTATTTCAACAGTTTTTTTATTTTTCAAATATGAAAGAGTGAGTATTCTGAATATTCAGAATCCTACCGGTGTCAGCACCAGGCATGGGCCACCCTTTTCGAGAACCTTTTCCTTCTTTCTAGTGCTCTTTTTGGTTCCTGTGAAGGAGCTTAGGGTCCCTTGGATCTGCTCTTGTGCCCAGTTAGAAAGCCTCTGATGTGTTCTCATATTACTATTTGAATTCAGGGATTCTCCTCAGCCCTTATTATTTCCTGTCTCTTATCAGAAATAAAGAATGGAAAGCAATAATAGTGGGAAATGGAAGCAGTGAATATAGATTATTTCCTAAAGAAACTTGACCATGGAGGAGTAATTATGACAGGAAGGTAATAGATGAGAATTCAGGGCCAGGGAAAAAAATCTTTTTAATAATTTTTTTAATGTTTTTTATTTGGTTTTGAAAGAGAGAAGAGAGGGGAGGGGCAGAGAGGGAGGGAGACACAGAATCCAAAGCAGGCTCCAAGGCTCTGAGCTGTCAGCACAGAGCCTAATGCAGGGCCAAACTCATGAACCTGGAGGTGATGACCTGAGCTGAAATTGGACGATTACCGACTGAGCCACTCAGGAGCCCCTTAACTAATGTTTGTAAAATGTTTGTTCATTTTGAGAGAGAGAGAGAGTGTGTGTGAGGTGAATCCCAAGCAGGCCCTAATGCTATCCCCATAGAGCTGGATAGGTGCCTCAATCCTACAAACTGTGAGATGATGACCTGAGCCAAAATCAAGACTGAGATGCTTAACTGACTGAGCCACCCAGGCACCCTGGAAAAAAGCTTTTTTAATATATAGGACAGAATAAACAAACTGATAGGAAACCTGAATTCAAGGGAAGTAAATAATCCAGAATTTGACCTGCATTGAAGTTTGAGAACATGAACTATGCATTGGAAAAAACTGGCCTGATTGTTTGACTTTATCCATTCAAGAACACCTATTTCGTTTTGAATATCTACCATGTTCAAGTTAAAAAGATGAAACAGACAACACTGTCTTCAAGAAGCCCAGAGTCTAATGATGTGGGACAGAAGAGATTTTCAGGGTTTATTACTGGTTAATCATAATCTAGGAAAACTGAAAGTTGGAGAAGCAAGAAAGGGAAATGATTAAGTCAGTGTTATATTTCTGGTGGCTGATAGGCACATGATAGTTACATTAAAATTTTTTTTTAACATTTATTCATTTTTGAGAGATAGAGCATGGGCATGGCAGGGGCAGAGAGAGGGAGACACAAAATCCAAAGCAGGCTCTAGGCTCCGAGGTGTCAGCACAGAGCCCAGCAAGGAGCTCTAACTCACAGACTTCGAGATCAAGGCCCAAGCCAAAGTCAGACGCTTAACTGACTGAGCCACCTAGGCGTCCCTTTGATAGTTACATTTGAAGGCTTTGTCTCCCACCAGAGCCTGCACGGTGTCTTAGCTCAGTGAGCATTAATTATTTAATGCTCAGGTAATAATTCTTTGATACTTTTGTTTCAGACTCCAATATTGTCAACTCCATTAGATAACATCTAAGGACTTTTCTTGAAAAATGTGCTCCATGTATTCAATTAATGGAAGAAGATGCAGACTCTTTCAAGATTCTGTATTGTAATTTCAAATATGTAAATTATTTAGGATCTTCAGGCACATGAACAGAGTGGGTCGCCAAGAGAAAACATTAATTTTAGGTTTTATTTTCTTAGATGTAGAATGTTTGTGGTTTTCATGTGCCCATACTATGAGTTTTTAAAAATAAGTATTTCTTGAATGTGATTGTAATATGTTCAGGTATCTTCATTCCACCTGTCTTTTACCATTTGGGCTGCTATAATGAAAATACCATAAATTGGCTGGCTTAAACAGCAGAAGTTTACTTCCCCCAGCCTGGAGCCTGGCAGCCCAGTTTAAGATGCCAGCAGATTCAGTGTCTGTTGAGGGCCTGTCTTAACATGGTGGACAGGGCAAGAGAACTCTCCGGAATCTCTTCTTTATTAAAAAAAAAAAAAAAAAAAAAGATTTTATTTTCAAGTAACTGCTATACCCAGTGTGAGGCTCAAGTTCAAACCCTGAAGGCTTGTATGCTCCACTGACTGAGCCAGCTAGGTACCCCTGGAATCTCTCTTATAAAATGGCACTAATCCCATTCTTGAAGGCTGCATCCTCATGACCTCACTTAATATCAGCCACCTCCCAAAGGTCTACCTCCCAATACCATCACATTGAGAGTTAGGATTTCAACATGTGAAATTTTGGGGCAGGGGCACAGCCATTGAAGAAGCCCACAATCTAGTGATGTGGGGGCAAAGGGTGTGTTTCGGATTTATTATTGGTAGGTCACAATCTAGGAAGATGAAATTTGGGGAAGCAAGGACACAAACAGTACCCTTGACGTAGGAGGTAAGGAAGTATGATCATTACTGCTAAAGAGAAGATTCGTGTTTTTCTGTCTAAGATACATGGGATCTGGCAAGTTGAATGTAAGAGACTGATAATGTGGATAACATATATAATCCCCTAAGTTAATGTCTCCTGCACTTTAAATTTAATAAGGTAGCATTTTGTTTATCTCAAGGTGGTGAGCTTTTTGCGTGGGGACAGAACTTACATGGCCAGCTTGGAATTGGAAGTCTATCGGCCTCAGTCCCCACACCACAGATTGTGAAGAACCTGTCAGGAATCCCCTTGGTTCAGATTTCTGCAGGAAAAGCCCACAGCATGGCCTTATCCATGTCTGGAAACATCTACTCATGGGGAAGAAATGATTTTGGACAGCTAGGCCTAGGCCACACTGAAGGTATGGAAACATTTTCAAATTCATATTATTAATTAATATATTAAGTAAGATGAAGTTAACATAGTTCTCTCTGTCAAAAAATGGTTCAGATCTTCACTTTCATTGGTGCTGTTCGTCCTGGTTATCTGTTTGGCTTCAAGGCAGAATCAGTCTGAGAGACCTGCATAGTATAGAAGTTGTTGGTGCAGTTGAGACGTGTCAGGGTTGTGTGGCTGAGGGAAAGAACATTGGACTGTGATCAGAATACCTAGGCTCTGCTTCCCACTTCACAGTTAACAAATAGCAGAGCCTTGCTGAGTCCCTTAACTTTTCTGTAGGCGTTACTTTCTTTCACTGAAAGGTGACAGATTTGGATAAAATGACCTGAAGCACCTATGCACCTAAACGTCTGTTAATATAATTATATCCATGTTAGGACAAAAGGATACTGAAGGATACAAAAGGATACCTGAATTCACATATTCTAATCTTACTCTCTAAGGTATTAATTATATCTGTATACACAGATACAGGAAAAACATCTAATTTCCATCATTGAACTATTTCCACAAAGCAGATGGCAAACTTAGGATCCCAAATACCCTTGTTGAGGTTTTCATATGTGGCAAACTGCTGCGTTGCCAGCCGTGGTAATGCACATCATATCCCCTGGGTTACTGACCAGACACGCATCTTTCCCCAGTGTGGTCCATTGTTAATTAGGAGAAACCATAAGTCAATGGTAGAAAAGTGTTCAAAGGAGAGAAAGGAACAAAGAGCAATTAAACTGTTTTTGCTCAATCTCGAAGTGCCACGACAAATCGTGAAAGAAAAAAGAGGTGGTGTGACGCAACGGCACTAGTAGAGAATTTAAAAGGAAGAGAGAACCTTTATGTTCATTGAAAGGGTACTTTTCGATGGGAATTGGAAATCCCAGATATGCTGCAATTAAAGTTAATCATGTTATGTTAAAAGGAGAAGAGTGGGCTCTGGGAAGTGGCTTGACACCTTGACAGTTGAGTTCTCCCATGTGTGGCCCTTTGACCACTGGCCCCCCCCCCCCATTTTTAGGGCTAAATAAATATACCAACAGAGAGGCCTTTCTTAGAAGGTGCTGGAAACTGTTATTGCCAGCTGAGAGATAGTTCAGGTATTACTAGCAACATGGAACTCTAGTGTGCAAGTCACCATTTTCTTTTGATCACTTCAACTGTTCTTTTCCCTGCATTAGGTAAAGGTTTTCCTTCCCTTATTGAAGCAGTGGACGATCAGAAAGTTGAATTTCTTGCTTGTGGTGGCTCTCACACTGCCCTGCTCACAAAGGTGCGTGCATCCTTATCTCTTCTATGGTAATTCTGGAAGAACTTTGTAGTGGGGCAAGCACTAGAACACCTAGGTATGAGCACTTAGTGTTTCCCTGGGAAGAGGGGTCACTTCCCGCATACTGGAGTGTCCTCCTGATAATTTGGGGACTTTGCTTTGGCAGTCCTTTTATTAATTATTCATTGATCCAAAGGCATCTGTGAATATTATTTCTGTGTTGTATTTCTCTAGAATCTGATATGAAGTTTTCTTTTCTTAGGATGGGCTGGTGTTTACTTTTGGTGCTGGAAAACATGGGCAACTTGGTCACAATTCAACACAAAACGAGTTAAGACCCCGTTTGGTGACTGAGCTTGCTGGGAATAGAGTGACCCAGATAGCATGTGGAAGGTAAGTTGTAAAATGCCTGTGAAATTTGATAAAGTCAATATGATAAATTTAGATAAGTAGTTGGATAAAATTTCCATCAGTTTTTTGGATTGAGATAAAAGTATTGAATATTTTCAAATGGGTAGGGATACTTAATTTATATTATTTGATAAAAATCTTTATTTTAGTAGATATATTTGTTTTCATTGATTTTTTTTAACTTATTATTTTGAGAGAGATCACACGCAGGGGAGAGGTGCAGAGAGAGAGAGAAAGAGTGAGAATCCCAAGCAGGTTCCGTGCTGCCAGAGCAGAGCCTGGCTCAGGGCTAGAAACCACAAACCATGAGATAATGACCTCAGCTGAAATCATGAATTAGATACTTAATGGACTGAGCCACCCAGATGCCCCAATTTTTTTTTTTTAATTGAAAAAGTGTATTCACATTTTTGCCACTTTAGTGAAATGCCATTGTAACTGTTCAAAAGCACTTTCACCTCAAAAAATAAGTCATTTACTTGGGAAAAAATAAATGTGAATCAAAAAGGATTGTTCATTGTCCCTTCAACTCCTTAGGGACCAACATACTAAGTTACTATAATTCTTTGAGAGTGATCATTGAGTATAAGACAAAGTCAGTGGTTTGAGTAGAAAATTCTGACAAGTTTGATTTTCACAGCTTCTTTTTTTGTTGTTTTGTTTTGTTTTGTTTGAACAAAAACTTGCTCAGACTCTTTGGTTTACTTAATTATTCCTTAATTTGGGATTGTGGTAGTTACAAAATATTTCCACCAAGATGCACTTACTCTTTGGGGCAATTTTTTCTCATTAAACATAAGCAAATTTAGGCTCTGTCTGAATATTGGGTTCATTTGTTTGCCAAAACCTTTTCTGTAAAAAACTGGTGTATGTGTTTTCAGTCTATAGACCTTATTCTTTTATGATTCTGGAGTAAAATTACATAGATGAATATTAAATTAGACCAGATCTTTGGAATGATATGATTTTCTGTATTCAGTCTCTCTGTATTAACCAAGGGAACATTATCACCCTTCTGGATTTTTCATAACACATATTTAAGTAGCTTGTGTTACCAGAGGAGTTGTCACATTAGAGATACCTAAGTAAAAACCAGGCCAGTTCTCCTCCTAACACAGGAGAATTCACTGGAAAGACAGACTCTCAGAATTGAATGTTGTTAAAGTCATTCACATTTATTATAAGAAGTGGATAAACATTAGCACCAAATGAAGCGATGTATAGGACAGTCTAGGGGTTCAAATGAGCTTCCTCTGTCCATTCCTCTTGGAGCCATGGATGGCATATTACCTCCTCCCAGTCTGATACAGGACTAGGTGTAGAGTATTGATAACCAGGGAAGCTCACCCAAGTCCAGAGTTGTTATTGAGGTTTCACTGCTTAGTCATGGTTGACTGAATCATTACTTATGGGGTTGAACTCAGTTTCCAGCCTCTCCTTCCCAGGAGGTTAGGTTTCCATGCAGTCAGAGGGGCCCTCTAAGAGCCACCTGCGTAAACTGTTAGGTGTGATCTCAGGATCCTGCCATGAATAACAGATAACTTCTGTTACCTGGGAAATTGTTAGAGCTTAGAGGTTTCCTCCCAGGAACTGAGGACAAAGGCCAAATTCTTTATTTACACATTCTAGAGTGGGGGAGACCATGGAGCAGATCAGTTAAGAGAATCATTGTGGTAAAAAGATCTTTGGGAAATAGTGAGTTCAGAAAGGTTCACCTAATTCCATCTTGTAGTTGGGGTGTGGAGGGACTCAAGAGATGGCTTCGAAGGGGTGGTGGCTCTCAAGCCAAGGCTTGAAAAAGGAGTAGGACGCAAGGAGACCTGCTTGTTCCTGCAAAAGGGAACACCACTTGCCAAAGCACAGCAATCATGGCTTTGAGCAGACTGAGGGATTCCAAAATTATTTTAGCCACACATCAATGCTATCTTAGTTTCCAAATGGCTAATTTCATCCGATGAGAGTTGGTTAACTAGTTTCACTCACTGGGTAACCTAATTTCAGCAGTGTACCATGTTGCTGTGTAACCTCTTTGTTGTAGGTAATTGTTAATTGACCATGTGTTTTTATTTAATAGGCAGCACACACTTGCCTATGTTTCTGATTTGGGGAAGGTCTTTTCTTTTGGTTCTGGAAAAGAAGGACAACTGGGCAACGGTGGAACACATAATCAGCTGATACCACTTCCCATGAAATTGCCATCAAAAGAAGAACTCAAATTTGGTAAATTTTTTGTTGGAAACACAGGATTTGGCATTTCACAAATACCTTTGTTGAGAAACTGACTTTTCTAAATATGTAGTGTGGCAAGGAAAGAAATGTATGGCTATGAAGGGAGAGTCTCTAAATATTGGTTTCATATTTTTACTTGTAAACAAGTTAAAATATTCAGTATAATTAAGACAAAGTAGCCATTAGTTTTTTCTTATCCCTTCAGATTAAGATTAATGTGAATGTAAAATGACAGAACATGAAATAGGTCATATGGATTCAGAGGCATCTGCAGCCTCCACTTCTCATTTGCAGCAGACCTATTAATTCCACGTGATTGGTTTTCTCACCTGGTAACACTGACTCACAATCCTGTAAAGCCCTGAGAATGATGAGCAGTTGACTTACGCCATGCACTCTAACTGCTTACCCCTTTCTTCTGTTATGTCACCTGCCCAACAGTCCTGGGAGATTTGTGCTCTCAGTCTTGTTTTACTGGAGGTACAGAGACTTGGAGGGCAAAGGGTTAGTCACTTCTCATGGCCCATCAGTGGTTTAACGGCCAGATTTGAATTGGGGCCCAAGCCACAGAGCTCTGAAACATTGTACCATAGAGGCGCCTCAAGAATACTTTATTTGCTTCTGAAACCTTAGTGGTAACCTAAGGTACCAGAATTCTCATAAGTTCTTTGGGAAAATGAGCAGTAGGATTATTTCCTTAAGCAGTTCATGTATTTGATTTTGATAATCATTTATTAGACTTCGAAGTACTTACATTCTTTAATAGCTCTTGGTTATATCTTGAGTTGTAGAATATGGTTTTCAGTAATGACAGCTGAATTAAACCAGGAATCAGTTAATCAAATTCTGGTTTGACTGTGTTTTATATTTAATAACCATTTATAATATGGATGTCAAAGTTGAGGGTCACCTGTCAATCTTGCAGGTCACCTTTGTTTGCCAGCTAGACCTTAATCTGGAGGAAATGTATATTATTACTTTATGGACAGGAAGTATGTTGAGTCTTTGTCTATCAAAAAGATAAAAGAACTAAGTTTAAAAAGAATCTGAAATGATTTAAATTGAGTGTGCATGCTTGTGCCAATGACTTTCTTTACTCTCCCTTTTCAGAAAGCCGTACCTCAGAAAAGGAGTTGATAATGATTGCTGGAGGGAATCAAAGCATTTTGCTCTGGATGGGAAAAAAGGTAAAGTAGATCTCTAGATGTTCTATAACTTGGTTTTTAAAGCAAAACAAAGGGTTGCACCAAGTGTGGTGAATTCCAAAATCATCTAGTTCCTAGGATGACTTTTGGAGAATAAACATTTAAAAAAAATTTTTTTTTAAGTTTTATTTATTTTTGATACAGAGAAAGACAGAGCATGAGGGGGGAGGGGCAGAGAGAGAAGGAGACACAGAACTGGAAGCAGGCTCCAGGCTTTGAGCTAGCTGTCAGCACAGAGCCTGACACGGGGCTCGAAGTCACGAACGTGAGATCTGACCTGAGCCGAAGTCGGAGGCTTAACCGACTGAGCCACCCAGGCGCCCTGAGAATAAACATTTTTAATCCTTTACTGTCTAAACAACATAAGTATTGACTCCTAAAAATCAGCAGACTTGTTTCTGGTATATGTCAAATCAGATTTTCTTAGATCTTTCCTTTGCCCTGCCAGTGGCATTTGGTCAGTGTCCTAGCAAGCCAAAAGTTTGACATTCTAAAATGATTTTGCTGGCCAGTACTGAAAAAGACCCGGGGTTCGTAGGTCTGTGAGTAATCAGCTCATAACCTCCCACCATATATTGCTGAGGCAATCCAAGTTCCTCTTTTCTACACACAATCCTCTCAGGGTCTTGCCCTTGAGGCTCTATGATGCTCTTTTTAATCCAGTTACACTTTACAAAGTGCTGAGTGTTGGAGCACTCAGAGAAAGTTACTTCAGATTTAAGTCCCTTGGACAAGAAGCTGGCAGCCAGGCAAATGATGATACTTCTTGGTAGAATCTCACTTTTTGGTTTCCTGGAGCTATGTTATCCATATTTAAAAATCAGCGTTACCCTGTATCCTTAGAATGTGCCTGAAGGTGGATACCGGTTTCTGTTGTATCTATATTACTGTGTTTTACTTGTTTGTTTGTCTACAGAATTCCTATGTTAATCTGAGGAGGAAAATTCTTACATTGAACGAAGGGACTGTAAAGAGATGGATTGCTGATGTGGGGACTAAACAGTGGCAAAATACAAAAAGGTACATCCCATGTGTCTCTCTGCTAATTTAGTTCTCCAAACCAGTGTTTCCCCCGACTGGTTCTAAATAATACAGAGATGTGAGATTCTGTGGTCTTCAGAGAAATAGAACTGATATATAGGGTGCGTGCGTGCACGCGCACACACACGTGTGTGTAGAGATAGATTTATTTTTAAAATGTTTTTATTTTTAAAACGTTTCTTTTATTTATTTGAGAGAGAGAAAGTGTGCGAGCAGTGCAGGGGCAGAGAGAGAGAGTCACAGGCAGGCTCCACACTGTCAGCACAGAACCCAAAACGGGGCTCAGTCCTCTGAACTGTGACATCATGACTGGAGCTGAAATCAAGCGTCAGATGCTTAACTGACCGAGCCACTGAGGCACCCCATGAGACAGATTTATTTTAAAAGAGTTGGCTTACATGATTGTAGGATCTGAAAAGTGCAAAATATATAATGCAGGCCAGCCTGCTGGAGACCTAGGAAAGAGTTAATATTGCAGCTTGAGTCCTAAGGCATTCTGGAAGCAGAATTCTCTGCACCTGGGAACTTTTTTCTCTTAAGGCCATCAATGATTGAGTGAGGCACACTCACAGTATAGAGGGTGATCTGCTTTACGTAAAGTCTGTTGATTTAAATGGTAATCTCCTCTAAAAAAAAAATACCTTTACAGCAACATCTTGATTGGTATTTGACCAGATATTAGGGTACTGTGGCCTAGCCAGGTTGACACATAAAATTAAACGTCACAACTAACCTGTAAGCTCCATGGGAGCAGCTTCTTTATTGCAAGACTTCTTTGCACCTTTGATACGTTTGCATATATTGTGACTCTTCTGAACAGTAAATACAGCCTATCATAATGGGCATAGATGATCAAGAACTCTACTTGGTGACTCCACTTACTGTGGTAAGCACCAAGTAATGTATGGAATTGCCAAATCACTGTATTGTACACCTGACATGGATACATTGTATGTCAACTATATTTCAGTAATTAAAAAAAAAAAAACGTGTGCTGTTGCTTCCAAGATGAAACTTGGAAGTTCCTCCTCACTCCTCTCCTTCCATTTGATTTATGGTAATTTTTTCCCCACTTAAAGTGGAACAGAAATAAATCGGGCTTGGAAATCTGGGTGGGATGGGAATATTTAATTATTCAAGGAAATACCCTAGGTCAGTCCTTCTCCTCTTTCCCTGTGGCTTCTCTGAATACATTATCTTTTTTTTTTTTAATTTTTTTAATGCGTTTTTATTTATTTTTGAGAGACAGAGAGAGACAGTGCGAGTAGGGCCGGGTCAGGGAGAGAGGGAGATACAGAATCCAAAGCAGGCTCCAGGTTCTGAGCTAGCTGTCAGCACAGAGCCCGATGCGGGGCTCGAACCCACAAACCGTAAGATCATGACCTGAGCCGAAGCCGGATGCTTAACCGACTGAGCCACCCAGGCGCCCCTACATTATCTTTTTATTACTTATGTTTGCCACTGAAATTTTAAGATTGGGAAAATGGAAGAGACTTTAGGATGCCCAAGGCAAAGCATATGCAAACAAATCCAAGACAGAGAGCTTGAAGGATCGTTGTGAGATACTTTATATATCATATCTTATGCTATAAAGAGGCATACACTATAATTTGTTTCAACCACCATTTTATTCCTAATACAGGGAAATCAGAGAGATATTTTCATCTCCTGCTTGTCTGACTGGAAGTTTTTCAAGGGAAAGGTAATACGATATATATATAAAGTTTAAGATTTTCTTAAAAATAGTGCATCCAGCATGGTGACTGTAGTTAATGCCATGTTGGATCTTTAAAGTTGCTAAGAGAGTAGATCTTAAAAGTTCTTAGAAGAAAAAAAGTTTTTTAACTATAAATATTGAAGAATGTTAACTAGACTTAATGTAGTAATTATTCCACAATATATACATAGATCAGTGTGTTGTACATACCTGAAACTAAGGTTATATGTCAGTTGTGGTTCAATCAAAAATGAAAGATTATAAAGAAAATGGCTAGAGGGTAAAATAATTAGTTGGGTGTTTATATCTTTTTAAAAATTTACTTTTTTTTTTTAAGTAGGCTCTATGCCCAGCATGGAGCCCACATTCTGAACTCACAACCCTAATATCAAGACCTGAACTGAGATGAAGAGTTGGACACTTAACTGACTGAGCCACCCAGGCGCCTCTAAAAATTACTTTTTTTAATGAAAGCAGATAAATGCACACTGTAGAAAGTGTCAAACAATAAGGACCTGTTAACTAAAACAAATGAAACTTGGGGTGCCTGGCTAATTCAGTTGGTAGAGCATGTGACTCTTGATCTCAGGTTGTGAGTTCAAGTTAAGTTTGATGTAGAGATTACTTAAAAATAAAATCTTTTAAAAAAGAAAAAAGTGAAAAATCACGCATAATTCACCAGTTAAAAGGAGCAGCATTTATTTATATATCTTTTTTTCTGCACAAACTTATTATTTTACTAAAAATGTGATTATGTTATTTTATATATTACTTTTTTTGTTGTTGAGAAATAGCAAGTAGGGAGGGGCAGAGAGCCAGGGAGAAAGAATCCCAAACAGGCTCTATGCTGTCCACACATGGCCCATGTGGGGCTCAAACTCACAAATTGTGGGATCACGACCTGAGCCGAAATCAAGAGTCAGACACTCAACCAACTGAGCCACCTAAGGACCCCTATACATCACTTTATACTTAATATATTTGTCCATTTTCTACTTTATAAAGTTCATATTATTCAGTATTTTTCTTAAACATGATTGTGATGGCTGCATGGTATTCCATGGGAAGGACATTCCTTAATTTATTTAGCCATTTCCTTATTGCAAGATAGTAAGGTTTCTTTGAATATTTGAATCTTCAAAAGAATGACTTTGTACTCTTTTTCTAGTATATGTGCTGCTGAAGTGAGCACAGTACCTTTTTTCTAAATATTTATATAATATATACGTGAAAAAATGTTTTCTATTTTCGAACAGCAAACACATGGACATGTGTTTATGTCCAAGACATTGAACATATTTAGTTAATAAATGTAATTTACAAGTTAAGATACTTAAACATTTCATTAGTGATTTTCTGCTGCAACCCTTAGAATTTACTACTCTGAAGTAAATTTTTTAATCCCAACTTTCCGTTCATATAACTGGGAGAAGTAGTCTTTTTTTTTCCAGAAATGGGAAAAACATTTAACCTTTTTTTTTTTGTGGCTTTTTAAAAAAATAAATATTTAAGGCAAGACAATATCTGAGTTAAACTTGGATAGTATATATAGTTAATGTCATCTTGATATTTTTTACCATTTTAGAAATAATCGTAAGTTGTCAACTAACATTTTCAGTTGTATTTGTATTTAGCCAGATTACCTTTATTGTAAAGCTGAGGGAAAAAGTAGTTTTATTGAAGTAAACAAAGATTCAGAAGAAACTTTTCATCTGGATTAATAACCTGATAAAATACTTTATTTTGAACACTCCTGCTTCACTTACCTAACCGCTGATTTTTCCTTCTACAGAAAAGCTGCTGCAGAAACGATGTCTGTTCACTTGGATGTAAATAAAGCAAGAAACGCTTTTAAGGAGTTAACCCAAAAGGACTGGATTGCTAACACGGTATTCTTTACATTATTATTTAGGAAAAGAAAGAACTCAGAATTTCAGAAGCAATACCTGGTTTTGAGAGAGTCTCTGAGAGCCCGTAGCATAGCAGGCTGAGGTGAGCCGCAGACGGCCTTCAGGAGTTGGCCCACTGGGGGCACAGCGTTCGCTGTCATAGTCACACAGATTACAAGTAGTCTGAATGGTTCATGTGCACACACACACACGTCTTTGCATAGATGTACATCCTCTAGAGGGAATTTTGTCACCCCCTGGCTGTAAGGAAGATGATTAAAGGATTTGTTAAGATTGGCACAGTAGCATGCAAACAACATGATCTTTGCAGTGATCTTAAACGTAAGTATAGAAATGAAAACCCGTTTTTTTGGTATGAATATCCTGCTTACCAGGGACTGCCTGGATTCTTTTTCTATGGGTTCTAGAATGTTCTTACTCTTATAAGGATTGTCACTTTTTATTTCAGTTTTGTTAAGGCTTTAGGTTTCCCATGTGCAGATGCTCCAAACATGTTTCCTTTATTAATTTAGCCTTAAGCAGCCTTTAATAATTTATTTCTCTGTTCCCTTATACTGGTTGATCTAGGGGTAGTACTGTCTATGTTCTCTCAATCTGTTTCTTTCTGGGTCTCACTCTAGTTCCTTTTCTCTCCCACTCTTTGACTTCTCTCTCTCCAGGCCTCTCTGTCTGCTCCCCGCCATCCCCTGCTCCTCCTTTCTTTTCTTTCCCTTTCCCTCTCTCCCATTTCCCTCTCTACTTCTTTCTCTCTCCCTCTTCTCCCCTCTCCTCATTTGTGGTTTGGCCTCTGTTTTTGTACCTTGTTGTCTTTCCCTTTCAGTCTCCCTGACTTCTCTCCCTCCTTCCTCTCGGCTGCCTCACCTGCTCTCTTGCTGTCTGCCATAAGCAACATTTTGTATCTGCGCTGCAGGGTCTCTTTACACACACACCTTTGTCTCAAGGGAAGATGAAAAATTTAGTTCTGCTAACTTTGGTAGAACCACAGCCCTATTGGGAGTCTGAGGAAAATGGATCCCTAATTATGCACCTTTATCAGGACTCTGCAGCGTTTAGTAGAAAGAGCACCATTTCTCCATCTATGGAGGGAAGAGTTTGGGCCGCTTCCTCACTAAAGCTAATTACACCTTTGATTGTACCAGAACAATATTGTATGTATGATATGCTGTCAACCTAATCATAGAGCAGTCTTCCATTATTTCAGACCACGGCGCCTGGGTGGCTCAGTTGGTTAAGCCTCCGGCTTCAGCTCAGGTCAGATCTCATGTTCGTGAGTTCGAGCCCCCTGTCAGGCTCTATGCTGACAGCTAGCTCAGAGCCTGGAGCCTGCTTCCGGTTCTGTGTCTCCTTCTCTCTCTCTGACCCTCCCCCTCTCATGCTCTGTCTCTCTCTGTATCAAAAATAAATAAAACATTAAAAAAAATAAAATAAAAAATCAGACCACATCGTTGGATTATAAGACCTGTAATGTTTCTTTCTATTTTGAGATATCTGTGATATGGATACAGACATATTTGCAATTAATTTATTAATTCAAGAAAGACTTGAATAGTTGTTCTGTGTAGGGCACTATGATGATGAAAACAAAAGAGACATGCTACCTGTCTTTAAAATGTAGTCAGACACAAGACATGAGCATACAGATATTAATGGGAAGGCTGGGTGTGATTTCTACTCCACCGTCTTCCCTAATGCCTCACTTAGAATCTAGTAGATGTATAATAAATATTTTTGGATGGATGAATTCATTTATCACTAGGTCAATGGATGGTCACCTCTACTTAGACTCCCAAACAAGGTCCCCAGAGTAAGTACGAGTTTACCAGGTGCCTACCTCAGGAAGGGCGTTCCTGGCAGGGAAGCATACACTGAGCCACAGTGTGTGAAACAGTACAACCGAGCTGAGAGTCTCAGAGTAGTTCTGCAGAGTTGGGAGAAGGCTATGAGGTTTGAGGATGAGCAAAGAGGTAGGAGGGGTGTGTGTTACCAACGTTGTTTATAAAGTAGTCAGGTATGTGCCCTCCAAAGACTACCATGTAGTAGGAGTCTGGCATAGTGGTTTTTTGGCTGGGGGGGGATGTTTGTTGATTTTTCAGAGAGAAAGAGAGAGCGAGCATGAACAGGGTGGGGCAGAGAGAGAGGGACACACAGAATCTGAAGCAGGCTCCAGGCTCTGAACTCTCTGCTCAGCACAGAGCCCAAACCAGGGCTTGAACTCACAAACTGTGAAATTATGACCTGAGCCAAAGTTGGATACTCAACCGATGAGCCACCCACGTGCCCCTGGCATAGCGTTTTGATATAAAAATAGATAATTATAAGAATTCATACATTTAGAGATGTTATTTAGCTAGTATCAGAGTTGAATGATTAAGAGTTTAGACTTTAGAGTCAGAAAGATCCAGAAGAGATTCCTACTTTGCTCTGTGACCTTGAGCAAATAATAGATTTCTTGCCTATAAAATGGGGTCAATAATACCATGTATGTTTCCTAGAAAAAAAGGATTAGATGACATAATCAACATATGTAAGTCATTTCAGTGTAATATCTGACAAATAAGTACCCCATAAATATTAGGGTAGCTTCTTAGTGGGTTTTGAAACAAATTATTTCTGGTATCTGGCACACATGACACAAACATTCTGAATTGCATTTGAATTTTTCCTGAATACTTGTGCTTTGAATTAGGGAAGTGGTAAGGATGTCAGAAGGGCTAGAAATCATAGAGTTTGTGATGAGACAGGTGGTCTTAAGAGAAGACAGTAGGAAACCATGTTGGTTTTTGTTGTTGGGGTTATTGCTTTTTGTTTGGGGTTTCTATTTTTGGTTTTCTTGGGGTTCTTAAAAACATTCTTTTTCTTAAAAAATGAAGCATGATAGTGGAATGAGGGGGCATAATGTAGTATTTATTACTAGGCGCCTGCTAGTTCTGATTTTTTGTTTATCCAGTCTTACACACATGATTTCTTCTTGACCTCCTTCATCTTTTACAGCACTTAAGTGAAGATAATGCTCATCACCTACCTCAGGTATCTGGGAGGCTAGGTGAGATGGGATGTAAATGTGGGTTTTAGGACTGAATGATTATTCCAGTTTCATGGTGGAATGAAACTCCAGGTTCTAGGTTTTCTTGTATTACAAGTTGAATCCTACTGTATTTTGAGTATCTTTTCCCTAATCCTTTTTGACCACAGATAACCACATGTCTCAAGGATAATCTGCTCAGAAATCTTCCGTTTCATTCTCCACACCAAGAAGCTTTAGAGATTTTCTTCCTTATTCCTGAATGTCCCATGATGCATGATTTTAACAACTGGGAGAATCTGGTGGTTCCATTTGCAGAGGCAGTTTGTACTATGAGTAACCAGTCTTTGGGGGTTCTGGGTAAGACTGTAGGTTTCACGTTTGAAAATACTTTCACCATCCTCTCCACAGAAACACACGCCTGCTAAAGTTAAAGCGAAATTTAGATCATTGTAAATGTGTTCATGGTTTTTAGTTCATATTCTTAAAATATTGTAAAGATGCTATACTGATTATTATAGTCATTCAAAATAGATTGTTTTAGCACCTTTTAAGAGTTTTTGTAATGGTACATGTGTGGTTTGGGCATGGGGTACTTTGTCCCCAACTTTTCATTATGAAAAATTTCATGCATAAAAGTTGAAAGAATAGTACTGTGAATATTTATATACCCTCTACCTTGAAGTCCACGACAGTTAACTTATTGCCATGTACAGTTCTCTTTGTGTGCAGATTACATTTTATTTTTGCTGAGGTACTTGAGAGTAAGTTGGAGACATCATGACATTTTACCCATATTTCAGCATGCATCTCCTAAGAATATGAGATCCTGTCTTACCACATCATTACCACACCTAATAAAATTATCTTTAATATTTAGACCATATTCAAATTTTTGCACCATATTCAAATACCAAAAGCATTTGACAGGCCTTTGTTTTAAGAGTCTAAGTAACTTGTCCTATCGAACACCCCACATCCAAATTTGTCTGATTATTTCCACCTTTCCCTATATCTCCAGTGCACTGGCTGTTAGGTCTAGGGGCTTGGTTAGATTTAATGAGGTTTTTGAAACAAACAGTGCATTCAGGCCAAGAAAGTCCATTCTTTCTTATGTTTTATTAAATCTTGGTAAGTGAGTGATGACAAGCTAGTTTAAAGGTTTTTTTTGGATTTTTTAACAATGCTTAGAGGTATGTGTGTGTTTTCTTTTAAGTAACTTCTTGGGCCAACATGGGGCATGAACTCCTGCCTCCGAGATGGAGTCATGTATTCTACCAAAGGGAGCCAGTCAGAAATCCCTAGAGATGTTTTTTTTTAAATGGTTTTCTTTTTAATGTTTATTTTGAGACAGAGAGCAAGTGGGGGGTGGGGCAGAGAAAGAGAGGGAAAGAGAGAATCCCAAGCATGTCCTGACACAGTGTGCTCCCTCTCAAAAATAAACATTAAAACAAGGATTTAAAAACTCATGCTGGGTTTGAGAAAAGAGAGTTGTGTAGTTGTGAATAATTCTTAAATCTGGTTTTAATACAGAATGCTATTTATCTGAGCAGAGAAAAGTATGACTAATCTTACTGGGTTTTCCCCCACAAATTAGTTAGATCAAATTTATGGTTTTGTTACAGTTGAGGGATTTTATTTTCTAGGACATTATATTCGTAAACTTTTCATTGCACTTGCACTTGTATTTACAGGAAAGTATTACAAATGTGTTTTTGTACCTGATAACTTATGACATTGTTCCATCAGTTTGGGAAACTGTTGACCACATTTTATGTTTAAGAGCCCATGGGAGGCGTATCAGATAAAGGGCTAGTATCCAAAATATACAAGGAGCTCACTAAACTCCATACACGAAAAATGAATGATCCAGTGAAGAAATGGGCAGAAGACCTGAATAGACACTTCTCCAAAGAGGACATCCAGGTGGCCAACAGGCACATGAAATGATGCTCAGTGTCATCATCAGGGAAATTCAAATCAAAACCACACTGAGAAACTACCTCACACCAGTCAGAGTCGCTAAAATGAACAAATCAAAAGACTATAGATGCTGATGAGGGTGTGGAGAGACGGGCACCCTCCTACACTGTCGGTGGCAATATAAACTGGTGCAGCCGCTCTGGAAAACAGTGTGGAGGTTCCTCAAAAAACTATCCATAGAACTCCCCTATGACCCAGCAATAGCACTGCTTGGGATTTACCCAAGGGATACAGAAGTGCTGAGGTATAGGAGCACATGTACCCCAATGTTCATTGCAGCACTTTCTACAATAGCCAAATCATGGAAAGAACCTAAATGTCCATCAACTGATGAATGGATCAAGAAGATGTGGTGTATATATATACAATGGAGTACTATATGGCAATGAGAAAGAATGATATATGGCCATT
>NC_043700.1:124859605-124894207 GCF_006229205.1 Suricata suricatta | reverse complement strand
ACAGATCAAGGGAGACTACTGAATACTGGAGATGAACCATGGACTGAAGGGGGAGGAGGGGGTGATGGTCATGGTGGGGGGCACTTGTGGGGAGAAGCACTGGGTGTTATATGGAAACTAATTTGACAATAAACTATTATAAAAAAAAAAAAGAGCCCATGAGAAATTACATGCTAACAAGTACTTACCTTTGTGTACTTCAGAGGAGTACTGGGCATCTCTGGAGGAACTTGACTTCAGCAGGCTGGTCCAGATGTTTAAAAGAGCCATCACTGCTCAGCTGCATTACTGGACTGAAAGCTATTTGGACAATCGTCATGTTAAAGCTCTTCTAGAAATGCTGAGAAAGCTATACAGGGTAAGGGTTCTTTAAGATATTCACAGGTTTTTCTTTTACAGTAAAAATTCCATTGGTTTCAACCAGCCTGTATCTTAAGCAGACTCCTGAAACATGGCCTTTATATTGCTATTTTTAAAATTCTGTTTTCTTTGAGGCAAGTCCTGCATATACAGGAGTGTATGCACTTAGCTGTGTGGGATTTGAAGAAAAGTAATAAAACAGACGTTAGTGTAACTACTGCCCATGTTAAAAAAGAAAACATTTTCAGTACTTTAGAGATGTCTGTGTATCTTACACCCTCTCACCTGGAGATAGCCTGGATCCTAGATTTTGGGTTAATCATTCCCTTAATTATTTTAGGATCATATTTATTTCTAGAGACTATGTTGTTTAATTTTTCTGTATTTGAAATGTATATCTGAGTGAAATATACACTTATAAAATATTTTATTTTGTAGATTTGTCCCAATTAATATTTATTGGTGCATTTCATTAATTTTCTCTCCTACATTGTGGTCCATAGTGTGACTCTTAGCCATAATTATTCCAGAACTGAGGGAGATATATGATATTCACAGTTTTGAGGGGAGGCCTTCTATGAGAAAATACGCTACTATAAATATTTTCATACATATATCTTGACATTCATGGGTCAAGGTTTGGTTTGTACTCTCCATACCTAGTTCTGGCATTGATAGGTTGTAGGATATATATGTATTCTTTATTGGTAGTGACAAACTGTCTTCCAAAGTGGTTGGACTGATTTAAATCCTCTCCAGGACACAATGAGAGTACCTATTGCTCCAAGTCTGGTTTTGAAATTTAAAAAATATTTTCTGTATTAAATGATACCAGATTTTAATTCTATTTCCCTTGTTCTAATGCATTAGAGCATGTTGTCGTGTTTATAATTGCAATATTTGTTTCTTCTTGTGTAAAAGGCCTGTGTGACTTTTATTCAGTATAAATGTATTCAACTTTTTTTTATAGGGTTTCTTTTTATGTTGTAAATTAGTCCTTTGTAAATTATATGTGTTGCAAATGTCATATCCCATTTTCACTTTGTGGTTTTATTATCAACCCCCATTCTTAATTTTTTAAAATGTTTATTTATCTTGAGGAGAGAGAAAGAGACCATGCATGCGGAGAGGCGGTGGGGAGAAAGAAAGGGAGCGAATCCCAAGTAGGTTCTATACTGTCAGCACGGAACCCAACATGGAGCTCAATCTCATAAAAAGTGAGATCATGACCTGAGCCAAAATCAAGAGTCAGACATTTAACTCACTAAGCCACCCAGGCACCCCAACCACATTCTTAATTTTAATACAGATAAATTTGACAATCTAGTCTTTAATAGTTTTTACTCTTTGTATCCTATCCTAAACTTTTTTTCTTCCAAGTTTTTAAATTATTACCATAAATCAGGAGGTCTTTTTGGAAAAGACCAGAAAGTAAGTATTTTAGACTTTATTAGGCACATGGTTTCTGTTACAGCCACAACTGTTGCACTCTACAGGAACATCATGAAAGCAGCCATAGGGACGGAGCATCCGAAGCAGACTCTGTGCTGACAGCAGAGAACTCATTGTGGGGCTTGAAACCACAAACTATGAGATCATGACTTGGGCCAAAGTCAGACGCTTAATGACTGAGCCACCCGGGTGCCCCTACATATTTTAAGTTATCTCTGCATCCATTGTGAGACTTGAACTCAAACCCCAAGATCAAGAGTCACATACTCCACTGACTGAGCCAGCCAGGTGCCCCTTGTCTGTGATTTTAAAGGAAAAATTTGAATATCACTATTAAATAGAAGGGGATGTTCTTAAGTTTTACACACTTTAAATCCAAACAAATGCTGACTTCCTCCCTTACTACTAAAATTCCAGTTTACATGTTAGGCCATCTCACTCTGTCTTCCATGTCTCTTACCCTTTATTATTTTTCATCTCTGATTACATCCCATTCTGGGTGATTTCTTCAGCCATATCTTCCCATGAATTCTCTTTTCAGTGATTTTTGCCTGCTAACAAAACTGCCCTTTGAGTTTTTATTTCAAGTTATTGGTGTTTTACACTTGGAGAAGTTCTCATTGTTTCTTTGAAAATTTTTATCCTTGGTCATTATTTATGGTATCTTCATCTTGCCTTTATTTTCAGGCTTCCATTTTTCCTTATTTAATTCTATAGAAGTTATATTTGTGTTATCTGAAGTCTTTACAGGTCAGCTTTGCCCTCTGTTTCTTCAGCTGAATCTTCCTTATAGCACCTTCATTATTTTATGTTTTGTGACTCTGTGTGTATGTGTGTATGTGTTCATTGGAACATTATCTTTTGGAATTCTTCGAGGGCTGAGTTTCTCCAGGGAGAATTTGTTTCTACCAGGAGACACCACTTTGGTTTGGTACTACTTTAAATTAAATTCTTCGTTTGAAACTCTTTAGATCTCTAGGTGTGGTGCTCACTTCGGCAGCACAGATACTAAAATTGGAACGATACAGAGAAGATTAGCATGGCCCCTGCGCAAGGATGACACGCAGATTCGTGAAGCGTTCCATTTTTAATATTTGGCCTTCTGGGCCCCACATATGGCTTCTTAATTCTTTTAAGTAGATCTCTAGGTGTGGTGCTAATGCAGTGTTCACATTTTCAGGAAAGTGCTTTTGTGATTACAAATTTTGTAGGTAATATTATTTCCACAATTTGGCACCATTTTGACTAGCTGCAGTTTGCTTCATGGGCTTGGGGATCGCTTGATGTAGGAATAGTGGAAAGAGCCTGTTCATTTCTAGTTTATCCTCACTGTGATGGTTTACCCCTTTTGGATCCCAGATTTATGAGGTGGCATTCTCTTATTGGCCAAATAATTGGAATA
The DNA here is from genome assembly GCF_006229205.1 of Suricata suricatta. Taxonomy (NCBI): domain Eukaryota; kingdom Metazoa; phylum Chordata; class Mammalia; order Carnivora; family Herpestidae; genus Suricata; species Suricata suricatta. The sequence continues at coordinate 124,890,993 of NC_043700.1, read as the reverse complement.
GTCTGGGTTTTGTCTCCTTTTTCCAAAGCCCCAGCCATTGCAAACTGAAGTTCGAGTCACCAGTTCTGGCAAATGTTCTCACAGCAAATACTACCTTCATTTTGATTTTGATGTGATGATTTCATATTTACTTACAGTATGAGTGTTGGATTAAAAAAATTTTTTCATACTTTTTCTTGTATTTCTTGTTTTCAGTGAATCAAGGTAGCTAATCTGTCATACTGCTAAATGAAAACAATTCTGCCATACTGCTGAAAAGCAGTGCTTATCCTTGACTATCTTTAAAAGTTTTGTACAGAAGAGAAAGATTAATAAAAGAAAATAATTTGTGTTTTGAAAAGTTGAGAAAATTACTGAAGAGCTCAGGGAAAATGTATTCTAATGAGCTTTTTCTTAAAAAAAGAGAATCCTGGGGCATGTGGGTGGCTCAGTCAGTTAAGTGTCCAACTTCAGTTTAGGTCATGATCTCACAGCTTGTTGGGTGTGAGCTCTGCATCAGGCTCTGTGCTGACAGCTCAGAGTCTGGATCCTGCTTTGGATTCTGTGTCTCTTGTCTCTCTCTGCCCCTCCCCTGCTCATGCTCTGTCTCTCTTTTTCCAAAATAAACATTAAAAAAAATTTTTAAAGAATACTGAGAAATACTGAACAACCAAAGAAATTGTCAAAGGATCCTGCTTTATCCTTTGACTCTGACAGTGACATCATTATTTGTCAACACATATTTGGCCACACCTAAAAGGGAGGCCACAAGGATAAACCACCCACTTTTTCCATAACTGGGGATGTTAAGTCTGTTGACTATGGAAGGCTGATACCAGCAGGATCCAGAGAACTATATTCATTCATGGCGAAACAGCTTCATGATGCTCTCGGTATTGGTACTGAGAGGCTTGGATCATTTGGGGTCTGGGCCAGGGTCAATAGGAATATTTCAGGTGAATGGTCTTGGCTTACACAGCTAAGAGGGGCTTTTAGAAGATCTGTTGAGAATTAGTCATTTAGGCTAGGACTGTGTCCAACCAGATCATATACTAATGGTCACTTGTGTCCAGAGCATGTAGTGTCATCTTGCCTTTATGACTTCACTAACTGATGTTAGCACTGTTCTGAGTTTCTGTGCGTATGTCAAAATAAATAACTCTGGTCATCTTAGGGGATGGAAGGCTGGAAAATTCCCCTGTGGTTTAGGAGGGGAATGCTCCACATATGCCTTGCCAGAGAGGAACATCTGTAACTGGTATGTTGTTAAGCTCTGAAGAATATGGCCTGAAATATTGGGGCCCAGAGTACTTTGGATTCATACTGCAGTGCATTTTTCTTCGGACCTAAAATTCTTTACAACCTTTCTATGAATTAAAAGTAAGTGGAAATTTATCATATCATCAATTTATGCTGTTAAATTATAGGTATTCTTCATATTCCTGAAAATGTGGGGCTTTGTCAGTGGAAGAATTGGATAGAACTTTATTCTGTTCGTTGAAAGACTGTTTAATTTATTAGTTTTGCTTATCTAGTTAATAGCCCTAAGCAAAATTATCTTCATTTATAAAACGTTCTCACAGGCCATATTTTATTTAAGGTAAACCAGGCTAAATGTCACCTGCCTGAAAGTATTTTTAAAATAGACGAGCTTACACAATGGCTTGATTTTCATGAGGATGCATATAGAAGGTCTTTTTGGAAAGTGAACAACTTGGTAAGTATGGGATGTTTCTTTTTTATTTTTATCTTTTTTTAATGATTTAATTTTTTAAAGTAATCTCCTGTACCTAGTGTGGGGCTCGAACTCACACCCCTAAGATTGAGTCACATGCTCCACTTGAACCAGCCAGGTGCCCCCCAAGTATGGCACGTTTAAAGGAGGAAAGTTGACCATCATTGAGTTAATATAGGTTATTTGTACTGTAACGTTGTGCATGAGTTTCCAAATATCCTTGCACTCTGCAAAATTGCTTAGTACGAATAATAGGGCTTACAGGAAAAGCAAGACAGACCCCTCAAAACCAATGCAGTTTTGTAGCCAGAACCCTAATGGAAGAGTGGTTGCTACCTTAGAGCACCTGGCTTGACCACAGGCAGACAGCTTGTGGAGAATGCCAAGAGAGTATGAGTTGCACAGGACAAGGGTGCAATTCTACCCACACTCTAAGTAGAGGACTGGTGATGTGGAGCTCACATAGATGTGAGGGGACTCTGCCCATAGGCGGGCATACAGGGTGGCATGCTTCACCAGGAGCCAGTAGGACAGGGCTGCAGCCTTAGCACTTGCTCTAAGTGGTAGTACTCCTTTTTTATTTTCTTAAAATAAAGCTAATGAGCTGTTGCTGCCAGTTCAACAGCTGACCTGAGGTTTTCTCCTCCTGTCTGAAGGCTGTAATTCTGCTGCTAGCACAGACCAACAGAAGTCCTGTATGCACCCCTCCACTATCCACATTCTGTCATTCCCCTGTTCACAAGATGTTCCTGAACTAATTTGAACTTCAAAAGTGTGGATTGTGGCAGAACAGATTCTTTGGGAAAGCGTCTGGAGTTTATAATTAATTGCTAAATTAAATGAGTGCTGATAATACTAGGTTTATATACCTTTCGTTGACACATACAGAATGTTTTCTTAGAATTTTATATATTTAAGTACTGCCAACCATCAGTTTGGATTGCTTTGGCTATAAGAACTGAGACCATAAACTACCAGGGGGTTAGGACTGTGAGCTATGGTGTAAGATTTCTCCGTCCTTTGATTTGTCAGAATTCTTGTCATTTCTATTTTTAGGGCACTTCAATAGACGCTGAGCATCCTGTCATATTCAGTCATTTTCCATTTATCTTTAATTCTTGGTCAAAAATAAAACTACTGTATGCCGATTCACTTTTAAAAATACAGGTATGTATGCCTATGTCTTTGTCTTTATTAAGTCAAATGACAAATGCCTTCATAAGTATACAGTATCTGGGGGGTTGATAAGGGAGCTATCCAGTGGTGAGACTGAAGGTTGTAACATTCATGGAGCTTAGACTAATAAAGATTGCAAGAAAGACCATTGTACTTTGGATTGGCTTGGCCTTGCTATTAAGGCCCCAGTAGTGAAGGGTAGAGTATGGGCAACTGACCTAGTTTGTAGGGCTTTTACCGTGAGGTTAGAGTCTGTCTATAGGTCTTCTGAATGGGACTTAGACAGACATAGCAGACTTGGATTTGATTGGGATTTGCACCAGTCTGTAAGGAGGCCCAGGCTAATTAAAACAACAACATTGAGAATAGAGATGACAGAGGATTCTTGAAATGGAGACACACATAAATGGCTGGTACTCTGATGATAAAGGTTTGTAAAAATACCCCTTTTCCAATGAACTGTCATCAGGTGAATTGGTTCTGTTTGTCAGCATGTTTGGAAAAGTTAAATTGCAAATTTAAAACTGGACAGTTGAAAATGCCTAGGGAGGAGAGCAGGGTGGCTCAGTCGATTAAGCATCCAACTCTTGATTTTAGCTCAGATCATGATCTCACAGTTTGTGAGAAGGAAGCCCTCACTGGGTTCTGTGCTGACAGCATGGAGTCTGCTTGGGATCCTCTCTCTCCCTCTGTCTCTGTCCCTCCCCCACAGTGTGTGTGCTCTCTCTCGGTCCCAAAATAAATATTAAAGTAAACATTTTAGGGAGGTTTAAGTGCCTAAGAGTCTTAGTTCTTTTTTTTTTTTTAATAACAGTTTATTGTCAAATTGGTTTCCATAGAGTCTTAGTTCTTATTATCACTTTTATGTATGTATCCGTATATATATGTATATGTGTGAGTAATACTCAAATGTATGTCATAAAAGTAGATACTTTTGCATAATGAAGTTAACCGCTATATATTTTTTTAAATGTTTTATTTATTTTTGATACAGAGAGAGACAGAGCATGAGAGGGGGAGGGGCAGAAAGAGAAGGAGACACAGAACCGGAAGCAGGCTCCAGGCTCTGAGCTAGCTGTCAGCACAGAGCCTGGCGTGGGGCTTGAACCCACCAACGTGAGATCTGACCTGAGCCAAAGTCGGAGGCTTAACCGACTGAGCCACCCAGGCGCCCCTGAAGTTAACCACTATAAAACAAAATAAGAAATTGATTTATGAGTATGACCATTAATGAACTATTTAACAAAGGAAAATGAAAGGAAAAAAGATATAAGAACTTTTTTTCGTTTTTTTCAACTCTTGTGGGTGTTGTCTCCTAATTTTTTTTTTTAAGAACGAGAGCAAGAGCATAAACAAGGGAGAGGGACAGAGAGAGAAAGAGAGAATCTTAAGCAGGCTCCATGCTCAGCACTGATGTGGGGCTCCATCCCAAAACCCTATGATCAGAATTTGACCTGAGCCAAAATCAAGAGTCAAGCTCAACCAACTGAGCCACCCAGGGTGCCCCTCTCCTAATTTTAAACAGGCCTCCAGTAATAATTTTATGGAATTGATATTGGATTATTGTTTTTGTCAAGAAACTTTAATGATCTCAAATTACCATTTGGTCAGATGGTCTGCGTGTATGTGTGTGTGTGTGTGTGTGTGTCTGTCTGTCTGTCTGTCTGTCTGTGTGTCTTGTCTCTCCTGTATAACTTCTTAGAGCATCTGTGCCCTAAAATCTGTTGGGTTTTCCTCTGAGATTAGGATATCTTTAGAGTGGTCTCTCATACCTGAACTTTTCCTGCAGCTTTCTTTCTATTATTTTTAAATTTTAAAAAATGTTTAAAGAGCACACAAGCAGGGGAGAGGGACAGAGGAAGAGAGAGAGAGAACCCCAAACAGCCTCCATGCTCAGAGCATAGTCTGACACAGCTCGATCCCACAACCCTGGGATCATGACCTGAGCTAACATCAGTTGGGCACTCAACTGACTGAGCCGCCCTGGTGCCTCACATGCTTGCTTTCTAAACTTCTGAAATTCTTTTCCAAATGAGAATGTTCAGCACACCGCTTTAGTATCTCTTAGCCTAATGATGGTAATTAGCTTTTGTACCTAAGTATTAATAATTGTGTTTGCAGGATAGAGTGGACCAGTGGAGCCCACAGTTGGTCACTTCCCTGCTGACCCTAGTTGGCTCCACAAAGCTTTTCATTCCTTTGGTGTTTCTTCTGCTTACTGAGTGTGAATACTGAAGGTATAACTTCTCTCCAGGGGCATATGTAAACAAAGCTCTTTTCATAAATGTTTGTGATGTGCACTCAGGATAAATTGAACCAGTTTATTCCCCTTTATAATTTCCTATTTAGAGCAAATGGTGAAATGAAAACGTTTGTTTTCCTAGGAGAAAAAATTTAGAGCTTGTATGCGGCTGGCCGGAGTTATGCAACAAGGAAGGTCCGAATTAGCTTTGCTGCCCACTTTTAATATGATAGTCAGAAGGAGTCACTTGATTGAGGATGTTTTGAGTCACCTGTATCAGTTTGAGAATCAAGATCTGAGGAGGGAGCTAATGGTAAAGTATAATTCTCAATATTTTGATTGCAGAAAGAAATAAAATCTAAAAGGATGTAACCATGGTTCTTCCAGAGAAGAAATTATTTTTATTTAATAAACTCCTTTACAAGGAGCTCCTGAAGGGCCGCCCTGGCCAGAGAACCTTGAATCTTCAGTCTCTCCGAGACAACAGCTGGAGTTACAAGCGTATAGTTGGAACTTCCTTACAAACTTTGTCATATGTCACTTTGTTGGACAAGACCAGGTTATTGAGCTTATCTTGAACTTTGCCTTTGGGCCACTTCTTCTTTTTGGCCTTGGCCTATATTTGTTCACTGGGTCTTTGTCTTTTTTTGCCTGACTTTCCAGCATCTATCTTCTTCTTGTCATCCTTGGGCAGCTGTGAAGAAAAGGGGGAATGCAGCCAGTTCACAAGGCAGCCCCGTGCTCCCCCTGCCACTGCACTCCTACTCTGCCCAAACCCCCACAGAGAGAAAATTATTTAAAAGTATGTTGCACTGGGTTTGCAGCTAACGGTAGTATTTTTACAAAAATCCAACAGACTCCTTATATACGCTTTACCGGTGCCAGCCAGCCAGTCCACTGAGTTATTTCAGTTCCCCTTTTATATTTCATCCATTGAAAAAATTTAGGTAACATTTGATGAGCAGCGACCACTTTCCAGGCTGTGTGAGGCATTTTTTATGTTATCCTATTTAATCTTTCTGGAATATTAAGAGAAAACGGAGGCTTTGTGACATTAAGGAGCTTGTCTACAGGAAAGAGCAGAGCAAGGATTTGATAGTTGGCCTTACAAAGGTTTTGAATAATCCACTGAGGTTTGAAACTTTGATCTCTAGAAAGTGGAATAGGCAGTCATTCAAATAAACCAGTAAAAGGAGCTGTGGGTGAAGTGCCGGTGGAACATCCTGATGGAAATGTGGAGCAGGCCTTCAGACAAGAGCGTGTGTCAATCAGGAGAGAAGCTAGGAGGACAGTGGATGTGGAGGTTAAATGCCTGCAAGTGATAAGTGAAGTTTTAAAGAGAAACCAAGTATCTGGGGAAAGAGCAAAAAGAATGGAAAAAGCACAGAACCACAGGAATTTCTGATATTAAAGTAGCAGGAAAAAGAAGAGAGAAGTAAAAACCTAATTAATGCTTTTTAAGAAAAAGCAAGAGAGAAGAGGGTATGAAGAAAGAAGAGATTATCAGAAGTGTAAAATGAATTCACAAAATCAAGGAGAGAAGACATGAGAACAAGTCCCTGGACTTGGGGGTTCACAGGTTCCGGGTCCTCTTGGAGAGAGCATTTAGGCAGAGAAATAGATTTGGAAGTTGGTGTATATGATTCAGCAGAATTTGGCAGCCTAGAGTAGAAGCCAGTATTGTCTGTATTGGAGATATGGTGGGTGTTGAGATTTTTTTCCTTCTTTTAAGAATAAGGGAGACCTTACCACATTTGTACACTGAAGTGAGGGATTCCCGGAAGGAACAGCAGGAATGACTGAGTAATTGGAGGAGGAAAGGTGGGTTATGACAGAGTCATGCTAGGCAGGAATTCGTATCAGCAGGTGGCTTCTCGGGGAGTAAACAACCAAGCCAGTGAACACCTTCTGTGTGCTCTGGTTTGTCAGTTGTTTTGAAAATCCTATTTTTTTTATTTCTTTGTTTATTTTCATTATACTTAAGATAGCTTATTATATAATAATGATGCCCATTGAGGTGAGATTAGTAGCTAAAGACAGCTGGCTCTGAGACTTGACAGACCCAGAATTAAATGGAGGCTGCATCCCTTAGGCGTGTGTGACCGTTGGGGAAGTTACTTAAATTCTTGAAGCTTTATCACCTCATAGAATTAGTGTGAAGATTCAATATGGTAATATGAGTAAGATGCTTATCATATTGCTTATCAAATGCTTAGGTTCACAGATCATGTTTGCTGTAACTTTTAAGTTTTATAAAGCAGTCTCTATATCCAGTGTGGGGCTTAACCTCACGACACTGAGATCAGGAGTCATAATCTCTTCCAACTGAACAGTCGGACACCCCTCACTGTAATTGTTACTAAATGAGCTTTAATACATAGCATTTCAGAGCCCTGGAAGTGATGTATTATTTACTGTTTCCTCAGGTTTCATTTAGTGGAGAAATTGGACTTACCTCTGGAGGAGTCAAGGTAGAGTTTTTCCGCTGTCTGTTTGAGGAGATGACCCGTCCAGAATATGGGATGTTCATATACCCAGAGGAGGCGTCCTGCATGTGGTTCCCTGTCAGCGTAAGTCCTCTCCTCTGCTTACATGTATCGTGACAGAAAAGGCATGTCACATACCACTGAAAATGAGGTTGTCTAGACGGTTTCATTTTAGGAGAGGAGTTATTGATACATAGAATTATGGAGATAATCTTCGGTTTTAATAAGGTGATGATTTTCTTTAAAATAGACTCTCCTTTCTCTGGGTTTCCTATTTCTGCCTCCACAGGAAAATTAAGCAGTGTATGTTATGGACCCTTTATAGAATATACGGATAATAAAGAACCTTCCTTTCTCAGGCATTCTTTTTTTCAGTTCTCTGTTTCCCAATCAATTTGAAGACAATGGCTATGAAAAGAAATTGTGAAAATTTCAGTATATGTTAATTCTATTTCTCTTCCTCTGGCAGAGATTGAAATTGACTTCATGGCTGCACATAACCCCTAAATATTCTTACTGCAAGCTTTTTGATTTTAATTTGTGATTTGATTTTGTGAAAGGAGGAAAAGGTGTACCTAATATAAAAATTTTGTTTTACTTTCAAAAATTATAACACATTAAGGTGTTTTTTTTTCTCTCTTCAGCCTAAATTTGAGAAGAAGAGGTATTTCTTCTTCGGGGTTCTATGTGGACTTTCCCTATTCAATTTCAATGTTGCCAACATCCCTTTCCCACTGGCCCTGTTTAAGAAACTTTTGAACCAGGAGCCATCACTGGAAGACTTAAAAGAACTTAGTCCTGTTTGGGGAAAGTAAGTAAACATAGTTCTTTTTCTAGAACTCCATATAATATGTATTTAGATATAAGCATACCTTTTACTACTTTGTTGTACTTAACAGTTAATAGCGTTTTTTTGTTTGTTTTTATAAATTGATGGTTTGTGGCAACTCTTTGTCAAGCCATTTTTCCAATAGCATTTGCTCACTTTGTGTCTCTCTGTCACATTTTGGTAATGTTCATAGTATTTCAGAATTTTCCATTATTATATTTGTTATGGTGATCTTTGATCAGTGATTATAATCTGATGAGAGCTCTGAGGATAGTTAGCATTTTTATCAATAAAGCATTTTTAAATTAAGGTATGCATACTGTTTTTTAGATATAATGCTTTGCACCCTTAATAGACACCAGTATATGTGCAAACATAACTTTTATATGCACCGAGAAAACAAACAATCCTTTTGACTTACTCTGTTGGGATAATTGCTTTATTATGCTGGTCTTGAACCAAACTGCAGTATCCTCAAGGAATTCCTGTAAATATTTAAAAACATACACCCCAGTAGTATTTTCATGTTCAATGTTGCAGATACCTTTTTTTTTATATTTTGAGAGAGAGCACGAGCAGGGAATGAGCAGAGATAGAGGGAAAGAGAATCCCAAGCAGGCTTCACACTGCGGAGTCTAATGCAGGGCTCAATCCCAGGACGCTCAACTAGCTGAGCCACCCTGGCACCCTCATTGTAGATACTTTAAATCAATTTTAATTTTGGGAAGAATTATTGGATAATAATTAAACTTTCTAAAATTAAGACAAGTTGATTTTCCTCCTCTCCTTAGTGCCTATATTAATCTCTGAACTTTAGCTGTATAGAAACAGTCATGGACAGAGCACAAGTTTTACCATGGTGTTAAATCTGCAAGTGTTCATGAGCATTTGGGAAAAGGTTTGTTGTAATTTCAGGTATTAGTGGCGGACATGTAAACTTGTGGTACCTTTTCAGAAACCACTATGGTAGTACTTACTCTGAATCAAAAATGTATTTGCCCCTTTGATTTAGCAGTTGCACCTCTATAGACATTTCACTTTCAGAAATAACCATGCAAGGATTTTTCCATACAAATGTGTATCATATTACATAGTTCATAATGTGTGGAATACCTAAATGTTCTTCAGTAAGAGAATTCTGTATTTTTGGTGTATTCATGCAATGGAATCCTATGTAGATTTTCAAAAGAATAAGAAGAGTAATATGGTCCTATTATTATTATTATTATTATTATTATTATCCCCATTTCAAGGATGAGGAAACTGAAACAGATGGGTTAGGAACTTGTCCCAGACCCCATAGTGACAGAACTATGAATTAAATATAGTCTGTCTCCAGCATCCAATTAAAAATTTTTTTTTAATATTTATGATTTATTTTTGAGAGAGAGCACATGTGCAAGCCAGGGAAGGGCACAAAGACGGGGAGAGAAGAATCCCAAGAGGCTCCCTGCCATCAGCACAGAGCCCAACGCAGGGCTCGAACTCATGAACTGTGAGACTATGACTTGAACCAAAACCAGGAGTTGATGCTTAACTGACTGAGCCACTCAGGCACTCCCAGCATCCAACTTTTAATCTCTATACTAATTAGTATACTAATAAGATATCTTACTAGTATCTTATAAGATAAGGAAAAAAATATCAGAAGCACAAGATTTGGAGAGGAGGAAATAAATTTATTATTTTTGTACTAGAACAATGAAAATGACATAATACTACTAATGCCTAAGAAGACCTAATAAACATAAAACACGTCAACTTTAGTACATGTAAAGATTATTAAGTCTGTGTCTGTGTTTTTCACACTCTGAGGTCTTAAGACTTAAAAAGTATTGAAGACCCCAAAGAATTTATACTTAGGTTGATTATATTTGTCAGTATTTACAATATTATAAATTAATGGGGATAAATGTTTTAAGTAGAGGATACATAAACATTCATTCTATTAGCTGTCATATAATATAGCCTCTGGAAAAGTCCGTTCTGTCTTTATCAAAGAATGTGAAAAAGGTGAATAATATTTTGGTGTGATTATGAGAATAGTTTTGACCTTATAGATCCCTGGTGAAGTCCTTAGGGATTTCTAGAAGTTACTGGTCTGGGTCACATTTGGAAAGTACAGATCTTAGTATTTAGTGAAACTCCAGTTTAGTCTCAGTATGCTTTCCATAAAATTCCACAAACTGATTATAAAATGTATATGGATGACCAAAAGGTTAAGAATAGCTAGCAAAAAAAGGTGAATAGGGATAGGGAACTTGGCCTGCCAGATACTAAGAGTTTTTAGAAAGCTGTTACTAGAAGAGCACAGTAGGGTTGCAGCTCAGAAACTGACCCATACACCTCTGGAACTCGTTAGAGGTAGCATACCAGATTAATGGGAACAGAAGTACTGTCAGTTCAAGCATATAGGAAAAAAGGAGAGCTGATAACCTTATGCCATATACAAAGATCAACTTCGTGTGGATGAAGTTGATGAAATGCAAAAATGTTGAAAATATGGACAAATCTTCTCATGGTTGCAGTTTTAAGCAAGACATAATAAGTACTAACATTAAAGGAAAGATTAGTAAGTGTAACTTCAATAAGATGAAAGAATTTATCTGTTCTTCATGAGATCCCTTAACAAAAGGGGAAACACCACCCTGCAAAACAGGTATTTGTAACACAGTTTAGGGGTGGTAGAAAAATGGGATAGGGAAGGTATCCCATATAAGTAGGTATAAGATACTAGTTTTGGGAGGTAAGTTCCTGGATATTCCTCATAAACATACCCACAAATAAGCAAAATCACTCTCCCTCTCCTGACTGCCCTCCCCCCGTCCCAAAGCCTACAAGGAATAAAATATGGTCTGTTTATCACAGTACTGTAATAAAAAAAATCCAGTGGGGGAAATGTCAATTCAAATTCCACCTTTATCCAGAGGCCCTCCCCAGTGTCCCTCCAGAAAGGATTAACCAGGTTCTTCCAGACTGTCCTTATACCCTTATGTAGTTTCTGCACACACCTGAGTGTACTGTATATGAGACTTTCAGAATATCTTACCTACTACTGCTAGTCTCAGGGTTCATTGGCAGTAATCTCTCCACTTTACCTCCCTTATGCCTGCTACATTGGGTGCTTAGTAAATGTTTGTTGAATGAATAAATGAGCAAATACAATGAGATACACAATTTTAAAAATACATGTGAGGTCCCATAGGACAAGAGAGGATGGAGACATAAAGACTGGCTGCTATCCATGCTAATATAACCTATATCCACACAGATGCCTTGAAACAATTAAGGTGGTCAAATTTACATCTGTCTTAAGCTTGATGATATTGGGACAGTAGATGCAGAGAACATCCTTTGACCTTCTCATTCCTCAGATTTCCTAAGTGATCCCTCATATTTATAAAAAAGGAGGGTATTTATTCTGTAAGTAAAATTCAAAAGTTTAAGTAAAGGTAACACTGATTTGAATGAGTTTTGGTATCAGTTACATACATGATCAGTCCTGGGGCACCTGGGTGGCTCAGTGATTTGGGTGTCTGGCTCTTGATTTCAGCTGAGGTCATGATCTCACACTGGATTCGAGCCTCACATTGGGCTCTGTGCTGATGGTGGCAGAGCCTGCTTGGGATTCTCTGTCTCCCTCTTCCTCTGCCCCTACCCCGCTCACGTGTGCACTCTCTCTCTCAAAAATAAACATTAAAAAAAATAAAAATAGACTCTCTCTTTTAAAAAATGCAGTATCAGTCCTCTACATAGAAACCTACAGTCACTGGGTAAAGGAGCTTAGGATAGAAGAGAGCTTGCCGAATTGCAAATACTCGTAAACTTCATACTTGTATTTGGGGTGTTGGGGTCTATCAGTACACAGAGAAATGGGCATTGTTAACTACCTCCCTGGTCTCTCATCTTCCGAATAATCATGCACTTGACATTTATTTTAGATGAACTGTCTAGTGATTATGGTTATTGACTTTTTAAAAACAAAATTATTTGTTCTTTAGGAGTTTGCAGACACTTCTGGATGATGAAGGTGATGACTTTGGAGAAGTATTTTGTATCTATTTCAGTGTAAGTAAATTATAGAAGAATTGGCTTGCAGATTGCATTTAATCTGATTAACCCTTTACATATTTATCTAGGCATGTCACTCTTTAATATAATAACAGACTTCTGAAGTAGTGCAGAAGGGGTTTTCCCCTCGGTTTTTTTTTTTTTTTTTATGACCTGGGCATATCAGTTAGATTTTACTATGTAACAGCAGCTAAATTTAGTGGCTTAAAACAAACAATTCATTGAGTGTGGACTGAGTTGACTGTTGAGCTGGATGGTTCACACTGGCCTCGGCTTGTATACCTAGTTGTTGGCTGGTTTATGGGGTGTGGGCTGAAATAGCTGCTCCAGGGGTTTCTTACTCCGCAGTAGGCTAGTTGAGGTATCCTTACAGAGTGGTCTCCAGATTACAAAGAGATGGCAAGCTCAACATAGACACTTTTTAAGCTTTTACTTCTGTCAGATGCTGTTGGCCAGAGTACCTCACATGGCCATACCCAGATTCAAGAGCTGAAAATAAAAACTTCTCCTCCTGATGGGAGGCGGGGGTGGAAGTGGAGGGAGTATTGCAAAGTCACACTGCAAAGAGACTTGAATACCAGCCTGGGAAGAATTTGTGGCCATTTTTGCAAATCTACCACACTCTCACTAGGTCTATACTGTATAAAATGACTACTGAGATATGGCAATTTGCCAGGGTTGTTTTTTTTTTCAGTATGATAAGCTAAATAATTCAGGTTCTGTAAAAATGTTTTTTCATTCTTTATGATAAAGCTAATTTTTAATGTGTTCATACCTTGCTAGTTTTTATGACTAAAATGTATATTTTTATAAGATATTAAGGAAAAGAGGTATGTATCAAAGTCTTACTGATAATAGATTGTTTAGGAATTTTTTGGAGATCACTGTCAGAGTATTTGTGATTACAGGTGCATTGGGACAAGAATGACATAGACTTAATTCCTAATGGAAGATGCATAATTGTTGACCAGACTAACAAGTAGGTGCAGAGAAGTGTAATGTTTCCTTTGTTTATACACTATTTATTTCACCAGGCTCTAAAACTGTCTCATAATTATTATAATTTTTCCATTCCAAATTTATCATTTTTTAATAAGGCAGAGAGTTGGTGTGTGCTGTGCATATATGTGTGTGTCTCCTGGAGTCTGTATTCTGGTAAGGAAGGAAATGGTTTTCTCAGGCCTTCCCTTATCCTTTGTCTCTACTTTTTCTTTTCATATCACACGTTACCTACCTTTTGGATTTGTTTGCTTATTATCTGTATTTCCCCCACCACAGTGAACTCCATGAAGGCAGGGACTGACTGGTCATGTTCATCCTTCTATATCTGAGACCTAGAGTGGTCTGCAGTGGTGTCTGGTCTGGAGCAGGTCCTTAATTTCTGTTAATATTATTAGGCGTTACTGTGGCATCTTGAGTTCTCAGCAGTTTAATTGACGCTGTTTTAAAAGCCACAGTTTGGGATTATAGAACGTTCCATTGATAATTGGTCAGAGAGGCAGAGGGATACTGTCAAGTGAGCATTATGGTATAAGCCAGCTAGTTTTCTTTAATCTTATAATTTTTATCTTTAAAAACAGAACTTGTATTGGAATAGAACATCCAGAAAAATACATAAATAAGTATACCGACCAAGAAATAGAACATTTCCAGCTCTATATTTTATGAGTACTCCCAATTCATCCATAGTATTATTGATAGACATAAGAAAGATCTCTGCCTTTTAATAATTACTTTTTGCCTGATCCCTTTCCCTGAGTTGGAAATGGCCAAAAGGGAAAAGCTGCAAGTAAGATGTGGGACTCACTTCAGAGGGCTTCCCTCTGTCTTCATTGAGAGGCTTCTTGAGTCTTGTCTCAGATTTGGAAGCCTGGAGCTAGATGTGTTTTTGTGTATTATCTAGATTTTCTAGTTCTCACTGAGAGTAATTTGCTATAAGCTACCCCATCGAAGCTACAAGTAGAAATCCCCCTCTTTTATTTGTATTTAACCACAAATACTAATAGTACTTCCTCACTATCATAAATTCAGATAGCACAGACGACCATGAAGTAAAATAGGAAACTTTCCCCATCTCCCAAGCCCCATTCCCCTAGAGTGTTATTCTTAGAAAGTTTTTCTGTTCTAATATGTGTCATTTCTCTGAACTGTGTGACCTTGAGCAATTATGTAACTTAAGCGTGTCAGTATCTTTACTAAAATGTCCTCATAATCTGCCCTGAGAGTTGAAGATTAAATTAGATAATATATGAAAAATAGCTATATGCACATGAGATGTACTGAATTGTTAAGGTTTCTAGTTCTTGTTTTATTTTTCTCCTTCCCACTTTCCCTACCCCCTACCAGTTTTGTTCAGGGTATTGCTGTAAGCTGAAATCATTTTTTGTTTCATTAAAGGAGAGACTATGTTTCTAAGTGTGTCAATTACATATTCAACATCTCTGTGAAGGCAGTTTATGAAGAATTCCAAAGAGGATTTTACAGAGTGTGTGAGAAGGATATTATTGAATTTTTCCATCCGGAAGAACTGAAGGATGTGATTATTGGAAATACAGATTATGACTGGGAAACATTTGAAAAGGTAAATCATAAATGCCCAAAGTTTGAATTTAAATTTTTTTCTATTTTCTGAATACTCTTTGCACTTTTTATCTCTAGAATGCACGTTATGAAGAAGGATACGACAGTTCACATCCTACCATAGTGATGTTTTGGAAGGCTTTACACAAATTGACTTCGGAGGAAAAGGAAAAATTCCTTGGTAAGTATTACATCAGGAGTAGATCTATAATCTTAGGTCTTTTCTTTGGGCTAAGCAAACCCTGTTTGTCATAGGCACCATTTGCAACAAATCCTAGTATAAGAGCCACTCATAACTCCTGGTCCAGTTGGATGTTCTCCAGGCCAGGCTGTCCTGATATTACAAAGTAAATGTTAATATAGGTCTTTTCCCTGTCTGATGCTTTCAGATGTTTAAGTTCTCCATCCAAGTTAGATATTTCATCTGCTTTTTGTACTTGTGACTCAGTTATTCAGGCTTTGTGGGATTAGCCAAGTTTTACGATGTTGTTGTCTCCAAGACGTTTTACTTCACCTTCCACATTTTGATCTCAGTTTCATGCTTATTTGGTCATTTTCCTGCAACTTTGCTTAATACGACTTTCCCTCTCATTTTCTTACAGAATTTCCGTACTTGTTTTTGAGAAACATTTATCTCTTCATTCTTATTTTTGTAGATAACATGTATATTGGAAGGCACTCTGAGTTCTCCAGAAGCCCAGCCTGACTTTCCAATCTTACCTCTTACAGGAAGTCTTTGTTCCAGTCAGACACTTGTATCCTCTCTATATTCTTAGGCTCCCTTTGTATTCTCCCACCTCCAGGCTTTCTCTGAAGCTCCTTGCCCTGCCTCCAACCTCACCCACCTCCTGGTTGCTGCTCTAAACCTTCCCGTCGTTAAAGGGCCAGCTTAATTCTAAACTCTGAAATCTCCCCAGTCATCTTGCCTGATTCTCTCTCCCTGCTCTGAACCACACACAGTAGTTTCCCTCAGGAAGCACTTCATTTCATGCCACCTTGTTTGGCTGTCTTCCACCCTTTTCATTTTCTCTTGTTTTTTTTTGTCTTTTTCTGCACAAGAATATTATATTTCCAGCCAGGCTATAGGCTTCTTATAGGTAGGGACAGTGTATCAGCACCAGATGCAGTCTGATGCAGAACTCTGCACATAGGAATCCTCAATAAATGTTTTTGAATGAACACATTTTTCCCCTCCATATTCTTGTTTCTAGTGTTTCTTACAGGAACTGACAGAATTCATGTAAAAGGTTTAAAGAACATGAGAATAACATTTTGCTGTCCTGAAAATGTGAATGAAAAAGATCCCATAAGAGTGCAGACATGTATAAGTGTCCTCTACCTCCCTAAGTATTCTACGATGGAAAGAGTGGAAGAAGCGCTTCAAGTAGCCATCAACAACAGCAGAGGGTTTGGCTGATCCTACCTCACATTGTTTACCCCTTCAGGGAAATATTTTCAAAAATAAAATTAAGAACTCAAAAATTAACATAAAAGCCCTTCTGAGTATTCATTGTCTTTAGCTGCTCTTTTAGAATTACGGTTTTGTGTGTGAGACATATTAATAATGATATAGATGAGGCTGTTGCAACAAGGTGACCCTAAAACACAGTGCATTTAAGAAGACGGAATTTTGTTCTTCTCTCATAAGCATCTTGGCTGAAGTGGTGCTTCTCCTATGCCCAGTGTTCTAGTAAAGGATAACAAATGACTTTCTTGTTGAAAATGTCAACGAAACTGGCCATTTTTGTCCTAAGTCTCCTGTATTGCATTTGAAACCATTGACTACTTTCTCCTCAAAACTGTCATGAACTGCTAGACTGTGACTTTCTTTTTCTTGGCTTTTTTCCCATTTCCCCTACATGGATTTATTACGCTCAGGGTCCCCTGACCTCTGGTGCTAGTGCAGTCCCGTGTCGTCACTGCACGCACTCCCATCCACTCCGCGGCTTTGGTTACGGTCTTCTGTCTTGATGGTGCCCATGTCGCTCTCTGACCGACAGGAATTGGCACATTCCAGCACCACAGCCATTGTTTTGTCTGTGTCTGCCCTGCATGTCCCTTGGCTCCTTGACCTCCACATGTTGAAGAAGAAAATGATCATTTTCCCTGTGTTGCCTAGCTGGGCATGTACCCCCAGCATTGCCAGGCAGAAGCCTGCCATCCTCTTCCTTTCTCTTCTTTGTCCCACACATTCAGTAAGTCAGTCAGGTCTTGACAGTTCTAGTTCCTGTGTCTAGATCAACAGCGCTCCACAGAACTTTCTGTGAGGCTGGGAAACCACACACCACCCCCCAGATCTGTGGGTGATTTACCTTCAGTAAGGTAAATGTGTGCCATAGATCAGATTTAGTCTTTGAATTTTGAAGAGAGAAAACTTTAACTGGCAGTCGTGGGAAGAACAGTTGAGCTATAGTGCCCAATATGTGGCTATTTGGTTAAAATTAAGTAAAATTTAAAATTCAGTTGTCAGTCACACTAAAATTTCAAGTGCTCGGTATCTACATGTGATTGGTGGCTACTGTGTTCGTGCACATGTGATGAGCACTTGCCACTGACAGGCCCATAACCTAGTAACTCCCTGTAATTGTGCTTTTTTTTTTTTTTTCTGGGAAGAAAAGCCAGAGTGTGATAAAACCAGAAATCAAAACGATTTGAAAATCCAGCAGTAAAGTCAAATTTCATTGACATTGTTAACTATATAGCTCCCAAGTTCTTCCTGATCTGCCTGGCATACAGCCCTGGCCTTGGCTCCTACAGCCTTGGCTCCTACCATTGGCCTTGGCTCCTATCATCGCCCTGCATACATAGTATACTTCATTCCAGTTATTTGTAACTACTCAATTTGCTGAGTGGGCCAGTCTCCTGTTTTTATTCATGCATTTTCTATTGCCTGGGACTTTCTCATCCGTCCCCCACCCCTTTTCATCTCCTTTCTAAATCTACCTCCAACTCTGGGTTCATGTCACTTGTTTCTCAGGATTCACTTATCTGTTATGGCTACCTAGCAGATGCCACGCTAATAAATGTAGAATGTGGCTTCCTGGCTCAGCATTTCATAAATGCAATCCTCTTCCTGGGTTCAGTCCTCATTCTGGTACTTTCCAAGCGTTTATTTGCCATGGGTCCCACATATGAATTAGCTGAAAGTGCCATCTAGTGGCATATACAGAAGTTCTCAAGTACCTGTAAGTGGAGCATTTAGCCAAGGGGAAGAACTTGAGAGACTGACCTGTCTCCCCACAACTACATATAGTAGTGAGAATCTTGCCGTAGTGTTAAATGTGCTAGGTAATTTCTTGGATTTACTAGGTAATCTCATACTTTCTATCTCCCTTAAAACAACCACTAAGTCTGGAAGTAGATATCCTTTTCATCTTACAGATTAGGAGTCAAGTTCAGGGAGGCTTCCTTAGCCCACTCTGCAGGATTGGAAGAAAATGAAGAGGGAGAGTAGGTCATGGCAAATCTTTTTTTGTTCTCTCAGAGTGGAAAACTCTGACTTAGGAAGCTGATGGGAAGGATCTTACAAGATGGGTAAAGATGGTCCTTGTCGGTCACGCAGATGACACTAAGGAAGATAATCTTGTTAAGGGGCTCCAAGGAGGTGAGATTCCCCTGTCACTGTGAAGTCGGAATTCCTGAGGAGTGGGGAAGAGTACCAGTTAGTGAAAGAAGAAGAGTTTTTCTTAGAGTTGGAGGTGGTGGGGTCAATGCCCTGGTATATGTGGCATGAGCTATGTTATGGGAAGCTGTGAACAAGAGTCGCCATAACAGGAAGCTAGGATGATTTGCTGGAGAGGAACACTAAGAAGTGTTGGAGAATTACTAAGTGTTTGTATGAGAGCGTCACCACAAATAGTGGACAAAATTTAGTTGTTTTTTTATATCTTTATTTTGAGAGAGAGAGAAAGCGAGTGGGGGAGGGGCAGAGAGAGAGGGAGACATAGAATCCCAAGCAGGCTCCAGGCTCTGAGCTGTCAGCACAGAGCCTGATGTGGGGCCCGAAACCACGGATGGTGAGATCATGACCTGAGCCGAAGTCGGATGCCCAACCGACTGAGCCACCCATGTGCCCCAGTAGTGGACAAAATTTAGAAGGCTTAAGACCTGCATTCCACTTTTGGCCATGCCTCTACCAGCATTTGTCCTCCAGCAAGTGACTTGGAGCTGCTAGCTACATGCTGGACATGTAGACAACTTTTAAAAAAATTTTTTGGTAAAGCTTTATTGATATATAATGCACATAGCATTTAATTCAGCTATGTGAAGTATACAACTGAATGGATTTAGTATATTCATGGATTTGAGCAACCATTGCCACAATCAACTTTAGAACATTTTCATCGTCCCAAAAAGAAACTGTACCCAAGAGCCATAACTTCACAATGTTCCCAACCATATGCAACTACTAATCTACTTTCTGTTATAGATTTGTCTATTATGGGCATTTCATGTAAATGAAATCAAACTATATGATTTTTAATAACTGGCTTCTTTCACTTTGCGTGTTTTCAAAGTTCATCCATGTTTTATGTAGCATGTCTCCAAACTTCATTCCTATTTGTTGGTAAATTAAGATTTCATTGTGCCATATTTTATCCACTCATCAGCTGCTGGTGGACATTTGTGTTGTTTTACACTTTTTGGCTATTATGAATGATGCTATGAACATCATGCTCAAGTTTGTGTGGACATTTTTCTTTTCCCTTGAGTAGATAGAGACCTAGGATTGAAACTGCTGGATTGTGTAGTACTTCTGTGTTTAATTTTCTTTTGTTGTTGTTATTGTTGTTTATTACTGAGAGACAGAGACAGAGCGTGAGTGGGGGAGGGGCAGAGAGGGAGATATAGAATCTGAAGCAGGCTCCAGGCTGAGCTGTCAGCAGAGGCTGATGCAGGGCTCGAACCCACAGACCTTGAGATCCTGACCTGAGCCGAAGTCAGACACTTAACCAACTGAGCCACCCAGGTGCCTCTCTGTTTAATTTTCTGAGGGACTGTCAACAGTTTTCCAAAGAAACTGCATCATTTTATATTCTCACCAGCAGTGTTTGAGGGCTTGAGAAATACTTAAAATCTGCAGCAGATCTGGTTTTGGTGTTTTTTTTTTTTTTGCTATTACATTTTTTAAATTAAGATGTAATTGATATATATGCAGATCTGTTCGTAAGAGTGCTAGTGAAATAAAGAAACATTCAGGTAGGTAGCTCTGTTCCTTTCTTTTCTCCCTTTTTGGGCTATTGTCATGCATAGTAAGTCTACATGTTACAAACCCAACAATACTTGGCTATAATTTTTACTTTACATAATTTAATGCCTCTTTTTAAAAAAATTTTAAAGATTTTTTATTTATTTTTGAGAGACAGAAAGAGACAGCATAAGCAGGAGAGTTAGAGAGAGAGAGGGAGATAAGAATCTGAAGCAGGCTCCAGGCTCTGAGCTAGCTGTCAGCCCAGAGCCTGATGTGGGGCTCAAACCCACGAACCTTGAGATCATGTCCTGAGCCAAAGCCGGATGCTTAACTGACTGAGCCACCCAGGCGCCCTGTAATGCCTCTTAAAGGAACAGAGAACAAGGATATATTTGAAGTATTAAGTATACTAACCTTTTTTACCTTCTCTGGTTCATTAGTTCTTGTGAATTCAAGTTACCATCTGGTGTCATTTCTGTTCTCCAGTTCAGCTTTGCTCCCAGCTACTTCCTTTGTGCTGCTAATAGCAAATATGATAGACCCCAGAATACAATTTATACATATTGTTTTCTATAATTGCTCTGCAAATCAGTTAAATAGAAAGATGAAATATGCATTTACAGTCTTTTATAGTTACATTATCACCTTTGCTCTGCTGATGGCCTGCACCTCCTGGAAAGATGCCTTAGCACTCAACCAGGAGTTTTGGGAGGGAAGAGAGGTCCTATCTTGGTGGCACCTCCTAGAGTGGCCATCACTCTGAGCTGACAGGAAGAAGAAAGATGTGGGTGGTGGTTCAAATGCCACAAACTTCAATCTGCAGGCAGCACTTAATGAGATTTTCTTGTATGTTTCCTCATTGGGCTGAATGCCCTTGGGACAATTTCCAAGGACTTTGCCTGGTTGTGTTGTTCACCAGTTAGGGTTGTTTCACAAAGGGCTTTCATGTGTAAAGTTTGTTCCTCACAATTTTATGAAAGAAGCAAGGGAAGGATTTCTAGCCCTATAGATGAAGCTCAGAGACCAATAACTCACCCAAAGTTATAAAGCTTGTCAGAACCATGTTTTCCGTCTTTAAGGTACGTGCCTGCTCTGTGCTAAGTATTAAATTTAAAATGTTGAAGTTACTGTCTAGACAGGAGATAGAAAACAGCCAATTGCAGTGCAATTTCAAGTGCTAAAATAGAGATAAAATACATGGTGCTTTAGGAAGCCAGAAAAAAGGCATCAGGCTTGAGTAAGAATTTGAATGCAAGCACCTGATTCCTAACTGTATTTTTCTAATAAATAGAAAGGATTTTATTTTAAAATAAAGAGATACTGTATAGTGTGATTGAGAAGTTTTTGTTTGATTAGCTAACCACATAGGGAGGGGATTACTCTTTAACTTTGGATTTCTCATTCACATTGAGCACTTAGTTTTTCCATTGTCTTATGGTTGTAGGATAACCCAAAAGGAAGCAATTTTAAGGATATCCATTTATATAGCTTTTACTACCATCAAGAGTGGTGTTTTGTGGTCTTCCAGTTGGATCTTGTGACTTTTTAATGTCCTGCTTTTAGCTTAAGGGTCAGCCTAAAACCAAAATTGCTTTACTTTGGTTAACTTGTCTTCTAAGCCTCTTTTCCCTCCAGCCTCATATGTAAGCCACATCTTCATCCATGGAACTTAATATTGCTTCCAGATCTTGGTATTGTAAATAAGGCTGCAATCAACTGGGATGCATATATTCTTTCAAATTAGTGTTTTTGTTTTCTTTGGGTAACATACCCAGTGCTGGAACTGATGGGTCATACAGTATTTCTTTTTTTTAATTTTTGAGGAACCTTTATACTGTTTTTCACAGTCACTGCACCAATCTATACTCCCAACAATGGTGCACAAGTGTTCCTTTTTCTGCACATCCTTGCCAACACTTGTTATTTCTTGTGTTTTTATTTTAGCCATTCTGACAGCTGTAAGGTGGTATCGCATGGTTTGGATTTTCATTTCCTTGACGATTAGTGATGCTGAGCATCTTTTCATGTGTCTGTTGGACCTCTGTAAGTCTTTTTGGGAAAAATGTCTATACAGGTCCTGCTTTTTTGGTGTTGAGTACCACACGGTGGTTTTAAAAACATGATTTGTATGACAGGATACACTAAACTAATGCAGTGCTAAACAGATCTCCCAAGGCAGGAACCACTGAAAAGTGGTTCAAAATGTAGCCCTCAGCTCAACAGGACACAAAAAGATTCCAAGTCTTCCAATCCTACTTCTATCTCCAAAGATCTCTATTTTCCTATAGTCTATGTGGGGTATTAAGTGCCTATCTGAACACTGCCTATAGTGTAAAGTTTAGAATATTTTTCTATTTTTTCTCTCTTAGAACCACACTCTTATGATCAAACAGAAAACCACCTTTTTAAATGGAAAAGCATCATCTTATTTTATTATTCTTATTGTAAACATTTGATGCCAAAGAAACAAAGTTAACTTTACAAACTCAGAATGTTTGCAAGTACATGAAATTTCCATTTTATTGTGGTTTTCTATAACACTAGCTCAAATGCATTTCTCTACAACTACTTCAGCATAGCTCTTTTGGAATTCTTTCAGTCATCCTTAACATATGATTCTACCAAATAGTTAAATCTAAATCTAAAATAAACATGTAACATTTTAATTAACTATTAGATGAACGGGGTAAGAAATAAAGTAATCAGGTAATGGTTGAGACTGTTAATTTAAGAAATAAAGTAATCAGGTAATGGTTGAGACTGTTAATTTCCAACAAGAAACTCTGTTGAAATGTTTCTTCTGATATAATAGTAAGAATTTTCAAAAAACACAAGAGCAGACCAAAAGTACAATAAAAGAAACTTCTGCTGCTTAAGCCTCCCATAGTCCTACACCTGAGAGAGGCAAGGCAAAGTACCTTTCCTGCAAATTGAGTGGGTTTCCAGTATTTCCATGTAGTTGAGCTTTCAGAAATACACACTCAAGACCTATCATTACTATATATACTATCGCGGCTCTGGTTTTATTAATTATGCCTGAAGAGTTTAATCCCCATCCAAGTCCAAAGGTGGAAGAACACATAGACTGGTATGGTAACGGGCAGGAGCAGACTGTAAAAGCACAGGCTGGCTGTGCTAGTGCAGCCCTTTGGGAAGTTTTCGTCCACAGAGGCCGAGTAGAACAGTCCTGCTAAAGAGACCAATGGAATAAGGACAGTCAACGTAGGAAGAGACAGAAACATTCTTCTTCCCCCACTTATTACCTGCCAGTCTGACTTTTTAAAAGGTAGGTAGTATTAAGAACATTTAGTTGTGTGTGTTGCTGTTTTAAATTATCATCTAATGCTGCTCCATTTCTTCTTGCTTCTTATTTTGATGTGTCATCCTAGCTGCCTGTGGTATCATATTAGGAATCCCATCAATAATTGGATAGGCTATTCCCAATTCTTCATTGATCAATTCATTTGTCGATGCTTCAAATCTGAGGGGGGCAAAAGGAAAACAGAATGAATTGTGGAAAATAAATGCTTCGAAGAGCTTGATTTTCAATAAACACCACCATTTATCCAATTCTTTACAGATTAATTCAGAATTAAACTGCTCTTAATTCTAAAGCAGAATTAAACTGCTTTTAATCCTAAAAGCAGTATTAACCAAGTGAAAACACTTCTCTTAGAAAATGAATCTCTATTCCCATTTTAGTCAGTTTCTCTCCTACTTTCTTTTTCATTTTATTCTCAAGCTATACTTGAATATCCATTTTTAAATCCAGTTAGAAAAGATATTCCCTTTTCATCCAAACATTCCTTCCTTACTCTGGTCAACCCCCAAACCATCCCAGTTAATTTACTATTGAAACAGTCACTAGAGAAAAATTCAATTTCCCCGTGTTAGAATGCATGCATGCTTAACAGAGCAACCTTACTGATCCATTAGAAGGAAACCACTGAAAAAATCAAGATATAGAAAATAAAACTGAGGGAGAAGAGATAGCAGAAAGAGCTAAGTGTGGAAAGCATGGGGTCTCCAGTGAGGGAGTTACACAACTACTAAAACGTAGATCAAATGGTCATGTCAAGGTATAAGAAAATTGAATACATTCATTATGGGAAAAATCTAGAAAGAAAAATGCAAAAAGAATTTTTAAAAAATGGCTACCAATCTACGACCCAGAGATAGCCACTGATAATATTTTGGTGTTTTAGTATATTCAATTTCCATTACTAGTGTTGTCAATGTTCAGTTTAGTAGCCTGGAACTGTAAAGCTGTTTTCCTTAAAAGGTTAAGGAAGCCTTTCGAAAACCCAGCTAGTCCAGAACTAAGACCCAAAGGGACAGCACACACAGCTCAAACGTTTACGATCGTCACCCATCAGCTAAACATTTTCACGAGAATCTGGAAGCTACTACAGTATTTTTCATCATCTTGTTTTACAAATCTGAACGCCTTGGACCAGTCAAGACTCCCAACAGCTCAAAAACCTGGTGGTATATTAGAATCCCTTCAGGTCCTTTTAAGAAAACACCTTGCTCTGGTCCAGCCCCCGGGCTACCCGGCTGGGTGCCCGGGAATCTGGATTTTTAAAAAGGTCAGCTGGCCATTCGATGACGCAGCCAGTGGCCAAACCAGTAAACACAGCGGGACGGCGGATCGATCAGAGCGGCCTGGGCCTCGGCTCTCCTCCCCTCCGGCCTCCTCCCGCCCTTCCCCTGCGGTGGGAGGTGCGTGAGAGCTGACCCGGCCCGGATCCAGAAAATGGCAGCAGGAAATACCCAGACTGACCTGAAGGGCGCCCCAGTGGCTCGGAACGGCCCGGTCCCCCCGCCCCCTCTCCGCCACCGGAGGGTGCGAACGGAAATTCGCAGCCGCCGAATCTCACCTAAGCGGCTTCTTGGAGAGCGGGCACACCAGGAACTCGAGCAGCGCAGGGTCAAAGGCGCGGGGCGGGTTTCCCGTCTTCTCGCTCTTATCTGCCGACCGCCGCGAGCCAGACGCGTGAAGGCACCTACGGGCGACCGCGGACGGCAGCGCGCGCGTACCCCTCAGCGCTGAGGCGAGGAGCCAGGCGCGCGCTCCGCTCAGCATGGTCTGACAGCCGGCGACCCCGCCGCAGCCCGGGCCGCAGCAGCGCTCCCCGCGCGGCCAGCCCCGCGCCTGCCAGACCGCGCCTCTTGTGCTATGAAAATGCAGTCCCGGGGCCGAACGGCGCCAGCAGCACTTTGGTTCCGAAGGCGTTCCTGACCCGACTGCTTTTACCGCGTCACCGTTCGGTAGTTCTGAGCGCCGCCGGCGGTCGGTGGACGCTAGTGACTTGTTCCACCGCATTTACAAGTTACAAACAAAACCAATGCTTAAGTTGGGTGAGTTGCGTTTTCACGCAAGGGGTGCCAGGGAGCCAGTGGCCTGACCTCAGAAGTCACACAGTGTTAAACTTGGCCCAACGTGGTTAACTCCAAAATGAGGTTTCAGTCATATTGGATATGTTAAAGCATTGATTTATTTTATGTAGATCTTTACCATAGCCCCTGTAACCTTGTCTTTTATTTTTTCTTGTCTTATTAAATTAAAAGTTTAGAACCTAAATAGAATGCCATAGGCCTTTTAATCTCCAAGACATCCATATCCTTACCCTGTGGGACTCACTGTTCAATTGCATGATAAGGTACAAGCAGTTAACTTCTATAAATGTACTTGGAGACAGCAAGGACTCTAAACCATGTCATCAGGCGGATGTCCATTGGTTGAATGGGAGATCCATTCAATGGATTTTTCGCCCCAAGTTTGGTCTAAGGAAGTGATAACAGGTTTGATCTTACTGTGTAGTAGATTTAGGCTCTAGGCCTTAGCAGCTTGCTTTCTGGTCCGTAGTTTACTAGCTGTGTGACTCCAGCAAATACTTAACTACTCAGTTTCTTTATCTTCAGATAATGGCACCTACCTCATGAAATCTCCTGGGGATTAAAATGGGATAATGCATGCAAAGAACATTTAGGAAAAGTGGAACAACTTAATGCTCAGTTAATGTTATCTGTTCAATTTATTTCCTCTGTTCTTTCCAGTTCAGTATGTTAGAAGATTCTTTTGTTAGTAAAAAAAATTTTCCCTTTGTTTTGCTGCATATTGACTTGAACCTTTTTTGTGTCATTGGATTTTATCATTTTACACTCTGAGGTCTTGGGTGGTAGGAGTGGGAGGGGTGTACACAGATACAAATACAAGATTATATTTGCAAATTTCTCTTCCACTCGGTAATGTGAAAATGAATTGAGAAATTTTTATGTTTTTTGTTTACTCTATTTTTAAAAATCCACTACATAATTTGATGCTGTTTGTTCACTACTGCTCAGAAGACTTTAGCATCAGACAGTTTTCAGGGATGTAGCCTCAAGAAACACCATTGTAAAGTTTCTGTGTTTGCTTTCACAGTGTTTTCTACTAAGGCAGTAGCAGGAATTAATATTTCATTTGTAGTTAGTCGATACTTTGGCCCTACAGAAGGAGTGGACTATGAGAAAGATATATTTGACCTACATTTCATCAAGCTGTGAGGAAGTAAGACTTGACTTCTGCCAGCGCTGAGTGGACCCAAGCAGGCTAGGCACCTTGGGGTCTTAGCCCTTGTGGGGTAGAGGCAGACATCTATATTTGAGACCAGTTTCATCACCCTCAGTTTGGCATGCCTGGCTGACTGATCCCTATCACCTGGGTTTTCTAACCAGTTATAAATAAATTAGTTTCAGTTTGCCTCCACATAGAAGGTTCAAAAAAGGTCAGTTTACTTTCATTTATGTTAGTATTTGGGGGAAATGGGACAATAACAGCAAAGCATTAAAAACATCTTCAAATGTATAACACAAAAAATCGACAATCAATACTTAGGAACATATGGGTGTGTAATGTATTAGTCCAAACTATGTAAATATGAAGTTATAAAATGTCCTTAAATAGCCCTTAGGAATTAAGGAATATAACCCATTTCCGCATGAAGTATATATATACTAAGCTCAATGTAGATGACAATATAGAATTGTAAAGTCATTAGTCCTTTTTACTGTTGGCATGAGTGTAATCTTTCCCATCACAGAGCACTGTGCACACATGTAATAATGTGATGGGCTCTGGGCTCAGCTCGTGTAGAGCTGTGTGACCTTGGGGGCGTTATTTAAACTCTTTGCCCCAATCTTCTCATCTCTAAGATAATATAATAATAGTACCTCTTTTACTAGAGTTGTTGAGAGGATTAAATAAAATAATACAAGTGAAGCAGTTAGCCCAGGGGCTGGCGCAGATTGCACATTTAAGTATGCCAGAAGCTGCAAAATGACTTATTGCGGTGAAGCTGGTGAAAAAGGGAAAGCACGGTGTATCACAGGGCCCTTTCTTGTAACTGACATAGAATTTTTACCTTTTTCAATATGGATAATATTGACACATAGCTCTTTGGCTATTATACACATTAAGTGAGTTAGAAGTCTCTGGGCAGATTAGAGTCTAGAATATATATTTAAATAAAGTCCCATAAATACCAATTTGAGGGGCATTGAAATCTGGGAGTCTGATCCAGAGAAAGTTAAAATCCATTTTCCACTAGATGGCATCATCCAGTATTTGAACTACTATTTATTTCTCCTTGAATTTTTCTTTCTGTGATTACAAGGATTTGCTTTTATTTTGCCGGTGGTTTCCTTAATTTTATCATATCTATTTTAGGAAGAAAAATCACAAAAATTTTATTAATAAGTTACAATTATGATATAATCTATGTTAGTAAATAAAGGGTGTGATAGATAAATAGACAAAAAGTATGAAAGAAATTCATGAAGGAGAACATGCAGTTGATGAATAAACATACAGTAAATATCAATAGTAAGATAATTCCAGTTTCAAATATTAAAGAAGTTTCCATTTTTCACCTATAAACATATAACATAATTTTTAATATTGGCCAGTCACTTATTAATTTATTGAAGGTCCACCGTGTGACAGGTTCTCTCTGAATTAGTTGAGGTTCTCCAAAGAAACAGACTTACTCACATATATCACCATATTTATTATGAGGAATCAGCTCATATGGTTACAGAGGCTGAGAAGTCCCACAACCTCCTATCTGCTTGGTGTCCCGTGGACTGGGACAAATGTGTAATGACATGTAACCACCATTATGGGATCATTCAGCATAATCTCACTGCCCTAGAAACCCCCTGTGCTTTACTCACTCATCCCTTCTTCTCCCCTAACCTCTGGAAACCACAGAAATTTTTACTGTCGCCCTAGTTTTACTTTTTCCTGAATGTTATACAATTGGAATCATACAGTCATAGCCTTTTCAGATTGGCTTCTTTAACTTAGCAATATGCATTTAAGGTTTCTCTGTGTCTTTTCATGATTTGGTAGCTCATTTCTTTCTACTGTTGAATAATATTTTCTTTTCTGGATATACCATCATTTATTTATCCATTTACCTATTGAATGACATCACTAGAGACTTGCAAGTTAAAATACGTTGGCTTCCAAGCTTTGGCAACTATGAGAAAAGCTGCTGTAAACATTCATATGCAGTTTTTATGTGGACATACATTTTTAACTCATTTGAGTAAACACCCAGGACTGTGATTGCAGATCATATGGTCAGAGTGTATTTAGTTTTCTAAGAAACTGCCAAACATGTCTTCCAAAGTGACTGTACCATTTTGCATTTCCAACAGCAATGACTAAGAATTCTGTTGTTCAACATTCTTGCCAGCATTTGGTATTGTTCGCCTTTGGGATTTTCACCATTCTAGTAGGTATGAAATGGCTATTTCCGTATTTTAACTTGCAAGTCTCTAGTGATGTATGAAGTTGAACATCTTTTCCTATGTTTATTTGCTACCTGTATATTTGGTGAGGTATCTATTCAGATCTTTCGTACATTTCAAAAATTAGATTATTCATTCATATTCAGTCAAGGCCGAGTCCTGATCTCAGCTCAGGACTTGATATCAGGGTTGTGAGTTCAAGCCCCACGCTGGGCTCCATGACCAGCGTGGAGCCTACTTAAAGAAATCATCATTAGATTGATTGTTCATTTTCTTACTGTTGAGCTTTAAGAGTTCTTTGAACATTTGTCCTTTGTCAGATATGTCTTTTGAAATATTTTTCCTAGTCTGCAACTTGTCCTTTCATTCTCTTTATTTGTTTATTATACCAGAGTAAATAGAAGTTCAGAATCCTGTGTCAGATATAAATCCGAAATATCTTTTATCATTTATTTTTACTCAAGATAATCTTAAGTAACCAACATCTATTTCCTCCACACATTCTTTCACCTTCTGTTTACAGGGTTTCTCTCCTTTGTTGCTGAGTGCTTTCAAAGATGTGAGCAGAGATTTTTGACCCCACATAAACCTAATCTATGAGAGGCAAACAGAAAAGAGGAACACCCAAGGTAAAGCATTGTGGTCCTAACTGAGCCACTGTTTCTCTCCCTGGAGAGACTGCACGATAATCCACAGTGATAACATTCAGTTACAGCTTGAATGTTCTCATTTGGCACATTGAATGTCAAGTCTCCTCCAATCTCATACAGTGATATTACAAAGTAGAAAGAATGCAGATATTTCTCATGGCATAATATATGACACAAAAAATGGCAGAACATTCCAGTCTCTGTTTCACAGACCTTCTTGTGGGAATGGAGTGACCTACTTCAGTGTACCTTGCTTTGTATGTGATAGTTTAACTAGTTATATATTCACAGGTGTAGACTGTGGGCCAAGAACTCCCAACCCCACTTCCATGGGATTGTGCCAAGGTTCCTAGCACAGTGGCTTATGAGTCCCTCAAAAAACTAACCTCTGCCTCTCCAGCATCTTTTCTCACTGTGGCCACTTTCCATCTTAGATTCAGCCATTCTCAATGATTTTTTGTTCCATTAATAGCTTTGACTGTTCTATAGCTCCATGTCCTTTGCTCAAGCCATTATACCTGCCCTGAATATCTTTTTCTCCTTTTGTCCACCTCAAGTACTTATTCATCTTCAAGACCCAGCTTTAACATTGCCTCTCTTATGAAGATTTTTCTAATTTCTTCCTTTTCCCTGTACCCTGGGTTTTAGCCAGTCCATCCATCATGTACAGTGGCACACCACACACAGATACACATAATGTCTGTACTACGTCATTGCAATTATTTGCATATAAGGTTCTTTAGGTCACATACCATGTATGCTTTATTTCCTTATATCTGCATTCAGCACAATGACTGACCATAGTAGGTTTTTTAAAATGCCTATAAAATGAATGTAATATGTCAGGACCAGATGTTTCATCATTACTCTTGTCAGCAGAAAAGAAATTATCATGCAGTTATAAAACATGCCAGGAATGTAGCTACCAGTGAAAAGAATAGCACAACAAACTTCTTTTTCAATGTAGAGAAATTTTAAACACATAAAGGATTTTCTAGAATAGTTATAATTTTGAGCAACATAAGTTAGGGCAGAGGGACTAGAAGGAGTATTGTATTAGATCTGTCTTCTAAATTATTTTTTTGTTTGAGGTTATGTATTTTTAAAATTTACATAAAAGTGAGGTGCCTGGTGGCTCAGTCGGTTAAGTGTCCGACTTCAGCTCAGGTCATGATCTCATGGTTCATGAGTTCGAGCCCCATGTCAGGCTCTGTGCTGACAGCTCAGAGCCTGGAGCCCGCTTCAGATTCTCTGTCCCTCTCTGCCCCTCCCCCACTCACACTCTGTCTCTCCCTCTCAAAAATAAACATACATTACTTTGCTTTAATTTCCCTTGCCTTTGAGGATGTGTCAAGTAGGAGATTGCTGCGGTGGAGGTCTGGGAGGTTTTTCCCTACTTTCTCCTCGAGGGTTTTGATGGTTTCCTGTCTCACATTCAGGTCCTTCAGCCATTTTGATCTTATTTTTGTGTATGGTGTAAGAGATTGGTCTAGTTTCATTCTTCTACATGTTGCTGTCCAATTTTCCCAGCACCACCTGCTAAAGAGGCAGTCTTTTTTCCATTGGATCCTCTTTCCTGCTTTGTCAAAAATTAATTGACCGTACATTTGTGGGCCCAGCTCTGGATTCTCTATTCTATTCCATTGGTCT
>NC_043700.1:124831180-124859505 GCF_006229205.1 Suricata suricatta | reverse complement strand
GAACTGAGGGTTGAAGGGGAAGGGGGAGGGGGGAAAAGAGGTGCTGGTGATGGTGGAGGGCACTTAAGGGGAAGAGCACTGGGTGTTGTATGGAAAACAATTTGACAATAAAATATTATGGAGAAAAAAATAAAATTTAAAAAAACATGCATTAAAAAATCTTTAATGTACATAGAAGTTACAAAGATAAAGAATTCTTATATATGCTCAATGAGATTCCCTAAGTTAACAACTCTACAGCTAGTTTTTAAAAAAGCTGTTTGAGAGTAACTTGCAGACATAAGGCTCAACCACTTCAGAACGAAATAGAAAGCATTTTCTCACATTACCGTGATGCAATGATCTAAATCAGGAAATTAATATTTATGTAATGTTATTATAAAATCTACAGATTCAGGGTCGCCTGGGTGGCTCATTTGGTTAAGCGTCTGACTTCGGCTCAGGTCAAAATCTCATGGTTTGTGAGTTTGAGCCCTGTGTCGAGCTGTGTGCTGACAGCTCAGAGCCTGGAGCCAGCTTCAGATTCTGTCGCCATGCTCTCTCTGCCCCTCCCCCGCTCACTCTCTGTCTCTGTCTCTCAGAATAAAATAAAGACATAAAAAAAAAATAAAAATAAAATCTACAGATTAAAAATATACCAGTTGTCCCATTAAAGAAAAAAATATTTTGGTCCAGAATCCAATCCACCATCAACCATTATATTTATTTCTCATGTCTTATTTGTCTCTTTTAATTGAGATAATTTTTGGGTTTTTTTCCTTTCATGATCTTGACATATTGAAGCACACAGACCAGTTACTTCTCAGCAAGTCCATTCCTTGATACAGATTGTGTGATATTTCCTCACGATTAGATTCAGATTCATTTTTGCCAGGAATACCAGAGTGATACTATGTCCTTTTCCGTTCTTCATACTAAGAAGCATATTCTTGATGCTCATTCTACACATTTTACTAAAGTGGTGCCTGCAAGCTGTCTCTGCAATAAATTACTATTTTTCTCTGTGTAATTAAAAATCCTTGAGATTACATAAGTATCATATACAGATGAGCTTATATGTAAGGCTAAACAAAGAGAGAGCAAGTTTCTTAAGTGATCTAATGGGAAATTGTGTAGCTCTGTTATTTGATCTTTCTAGAAACTGCATATAAAAATCAGAAGACTTTAAAATGGCAATTTTCTGGGGTGCCTGGGTGGCTCAGTCAGTTACACGGCTGACTCTTGATTTCAGCTCAGGTCCTGATCTCACAGTTGTGAGATTGAGTCCCGTGTCAAACCCCTCCACGCCCAGTGTGGAGCCTGCTTGAGATTCTCTCTCTCTCTCTCTCTCTCTCTCTCTTTTTCTGTCTCACTCACTTGCTCTGCCCCTCCCTGCCCCTCAAAATAAATATAAAAAAATAATAAAATGGCAATTTTCTAACATTTTGAGGGGTTTAGCCTCAAACATATTTACAAAAACAAGGTGTGGCTCTGTATTCCCATAGAATTGAATATTAAAGCCTTACATAAATGGAAGTTTTGCATTCAGCAACTCCTCAGGGAGATGGCACTTGAATAGCAGCAGAACTCTTGTTTCTATGTCTATGCATTGGGCTCTTCAAAACCTCCCTGACAGGAAGATAATGTCCTATGTTATTAGTCATACTTTGCAATCAAAAGAACAGGCTTATATTGGTGTTGACGAATTCTGAGTTCCAGTTTCTTTGTTCGCCCACATATTCTTAAGGAGAGAACTATGCTGAAATTATACAGGTGTTTTGATGCCTATTTACTTGTTTTCTGGAGTTAGAAATCTAGCACAATAAATAGGATGCTTCAGACTGTTCTTTCAAATGCATCTATGTCACTGTAAAGGAATCATTGAGTTCTTTTTAATCCTTAATTATTAATTATTTTCTTTATTGAGGCATAACTTTTACAATTAAAAGTTACACATATCTAAGGTATATAATGTGATATTTTTATATATACACATGTTATGAAATAATTACCACTATTAAGCTAATTAAAGTGTTCATTACCTCACATAGTTACCATTTTGTGTGTGTGTATAGTGAAAACATTTAAGAGTTACTCTCAGCAAATTTCAAGTATACAATACAGTATTAATAACTATAGTCACCATGCTATATATTATATCTACAAAACTTATTCATCTTGCATAACTGAAACATTATACCCTTTGACCAACATCTCTCCATAATGTCCTCTAGGTTCATTCATGTCACAAATGACATGATTTCTTTATTTTGAAAGGCTAAATAATATTTTATTATATATATAGTAATATAAAAATATATTATTTACAATACTATATGTTTATGCCTCAAGAAGTAAATATTATATCACATATAACATATAATAGGATGTAATTATATATTATATATTATATTTCATTAAAATTTTTTTAAATGTTTACTTATTTTTGAGAGAGAGAGAGAGAGAGAGAATGAGAGACAGAGCATGAGCTCTGGAGGGGCAGAGAGAGAGAAGGAGACACAGAATCTGAAGCAGGCTCCAGGCTCTGAGCCATCAGCACAGAGCTTGATGCTGGGCTTGAACCCAGGAACCACAAAATCATGACTTGAGCCAAAATCAGACACTTAACTCGCTAAGCCACTCAGGCAGCCCATTTCACATTTTCTTTATCCATTCACCTGTTGATGGATGCTTAGGTTGCTTTCATATCTTGGCTATTATGAATAGTGCTGCAATGAACATGGGAATGCTGATATCTCTTTGAGATATTGATTTCATTTCCTTTGGAAACATAACCAAAAGAGGGATTGCTGAAGCATATGGTAGTTCTAGTTTTAATTTTTGAGGACCTTTCATACTGTTTACCAAAATGGTTGTACCAATTTACATTTCCACCAAAGGTATACAAGGGGGAGGGGGTGGTTGAGCACAGGTGGTAGAGGGAAAAGAGAATCTCAAGCATGCTCTACCCCCAGAGTGGAACTCTGATCCTACAACGGTGAGACCACGGCCTGAGCTGAAATAGAGTCAGACACTTAACCGACTAAGCCCCCTAGGTGCTTTGAGGTTTCCCTTTTTTGCATATCCTCAGCAATGTTTGTTATCTTTTAGCCATGATAGCCATTCTAGTTATAACATATGTGAGGTGATACCTCTTGGTTTTGATTTGCATTTCTCTGATAATTAGTGATGTTGAGCTTTTATTCATATGCCTATTGACTATTTGTATGTCTTCTTTTGAAAAGTATCTATTCAAGTCCTTTGCCCATTTTAAAACTGGGTTATTTGTTTTCTTGCTTTTGAATTGAATTCCTTTTATATTTTGGACATTGGGGTGCCTGGGTGGCTCAGTCGGTTAAGTGTCTGACTTCGGCTCAGGTCATGATCTCATGGTTGGTGGGTTTGAGCCCCGCATCAGGCTCTGTGCTAACAGCTAGCTCAGAGCCTGGAGCCTGTCTTCGGATTTTGTGTCTCCCTCTCTCTCTGACCCTCCCCTGCTCCTGCTGTCTCTCTCTGTCTCTCAAAAAGAAATAAAAAACATAAAAACGATTTATATTTTGGATATTAACAGCTTATCATATGTATAGTGTGCAAGTATTTTTTTCTCTTTCCATAGGTTGTTTTGTCGCTTGTTGATTGTGTTTTTTCCTGTGCAAAAGCTTTTTAGTTTGATATAATACCTTTGTGTATGAAAAAAAATTAGAATTTAAAAAATGTTATTTATTTATTTATTTTTTTTTTTGGAAAGAGAGTTCAGGGGAGGGACAGAGAAAGAGAGAGAATTCCAAGCAGGCTCCATGTTGTCAGCACAGAGCCTGGCACAGCCTCACAAAGTGTGAGATCATAACCTTAGCCGAAATCAAAAGCTGGATGCTTAACTGAATGAGCCA
The DNA here is from genome assembly GCF_006229205.1 of Suricata suricatta. Lineage (NCBI taxonomy): Eukaryota > Metazoa > Chordata > Mammalia > Carnivora > Herpestidae > Suricata > Suricata suricatta. The sequence goes on along the minus strand of NC_043700.1, from coordinate 124,855,636 downwards.
CCCACGCACCCATCCATTTGTGTATTTTTGCTTTTGCTGCCAATGCATTTGGGGTTACATCCAGAAACTCACTGCGCAGACTAATGTTGAGAAATATTTTTCCTGTTTTCTTCTTGCAGGTCCTGATACAACACTTGGCATATGGCAGGCGTTCCATTACTGTCCCACGATGACAACATTCACCTTGACCAGCAGGGAGAAACTTCAGGCACAGATTAGACAGTAGGCCATTCACATGATGACGGAGGAAGGGTGCTTTGGTTGCTTTGAGAGTGCCTCTTTCTTCGATCTTACCACATCTTTAAGGAGATAGGCAGGTCATGGAAGACACCTGAAATGTCTGAGTGGCAGCATTTTAAGTTTTTCTAACACTTTTTTGTATGACCGTATTAGATTCGATAGCCAGTGACCCAAGTAGACCCCGAGTGGAGGGAACATAGGTACAGTGCGTAGGGACAGAGGGCACTGCTGTGGAGGTGTCCAGACCTGCAGGGTAGACCCCAGGGACATGGGTATGTAGTTTTACAGTTTTGGATAAACATTTAAGTCTTTAATCCATTTTGGGTCAATATTTGTATATTTTGTAATATACGATCCAAATTCTTTCTTTTGCATGTGGATACCCAGTTTTCCCAACATTGTTTATTGAAGACTACCTTTCCCCCCTTAGTGTTCTTGAGATCTTTATGGCAGATCAATGGACAATAAATGTGTGGATTTGTTCTAGGCTCTCTATTCTGTTCCGTTGGTCTGTATGTCTATTTTTATGCTGGTACCACACTTAATTGACTACTTTTGTTTTGTGATATAGTTTGAAATCAGGATGTGATATCTTCAGGTTTGTCCTTGTTGCTCAAGATTGCTTAGGCTATTTGAGGTCTTTTGTTCCACATGAGTTTTAGTATTTTTTTATATGAAAAATGCCCTATGATAGGAATTGCACTGAATCTGTAGATATCTTTGGATGGTATAGACATTTTAACAATATTAATTCTTCTAATCTGTAAACCTGGGATGTCTTTCTATTTATTTCTGTATTCTTTTCTTTCTTTCACCAGTGCCTCATAGTTTTCAGTGTACTAATCTCTCATCTTTTTGGTTAAGTTTATTCCCAGATATTTAAATTTTTGGATGCTCTTATAAATGGGATTGTTTTCTTAATTTATTTTTTGGATAGTTTGTTGTCAGTGCATAGAAATGCAACTTATTTTTATAATTGATTTTGTATCCTGCAACTTTACTAAATTTATTTGTTTGTTAGTACTAATAGTGTTTTGGTGGCATCTTTACGTTTTCTGTATATAAGATCATGTCATTGACAAAGAGAGATCAATTCACTTCTTTCTTCCAGATTTGGTTGCCTTTTTTTTTTTCTTTTTCTTGCCTAACTTCTGTGGCTGGGACTTCCGGTACCATGTTGAATAGAAGTGGTGAGAGTGGACATCCTTGTCTTGTTTTTCATCTTACAGGAAAAACTGAAAGCTTTTCATTGAGTATGATGTTAGCTGTGGGTTTTTCATATATGGCCTTTAATATGTTGAGATATGCTCCCTATAAACCTACTTTGTTGAGGGTTTTTATCATGAATGGATGTTGTACTTTGTCAAATGCTTTTTCTGCATCTATTGAAATGATCATGGTTTTTATCCTTCATTCTGTTAATATCATGTCTTACACTTATTGATTTGCATATGTTAAATCATCCTTATATCCAAGGGATAAATCCCACTTGATCATAGTGTATTTTAATATGCTTTTGAATTCAATTTGGTAGTATTCTGTTGAAGATTTTTGCATCTGTATTCATCAGAGATATGGGCCTGTAATTTTGTTGTTTGTAGTGTCCTTGTCTGGCTTTGGTCTCAGAGTGATCTGGCCTTATTACATGAATTTTGAAGTGTACTCTCCTCTTCAACTTTTTGAAAGAGCTTGAAAATTATTGGTATTAAATTTCTCTAAATACTTACAGGATTCACCAGTGAAGCCATTAGGTTGTAATTTACCAGTGAAGCCATTAGGTTCTAGACTTTATATTTTGGGGAATAGGATAGTGTTTAATTACTGATTAAATATTCTTATTATTTTATCCATTTTTAAAGTTTATTTATTTTGAGAAAGAGACTGGGGAAGGGGCAGGGAGAGAAGGAGAGAGAGAATCCCAAGCAGGCTCCACACTGTCAGTGCAAACCCCGATGTGGGGCCTGAACCCATGAACTGTGAGATCATGACTTGAGCCAAAATCAAGAGCTGGATGCTCAACAACCTGAGCTACCAGGTACCCCTAGTCTATTAATATTCTTAAAAGTTTCTTTATGATCACAGGAATCTACCCCCAAGCCCAAGAGCATACTGTATATACTGTATATTAGCTTGACAATAAACAATATTAAAAACTTTTTTCTTTATGATTCAATGTTGGTAGTTTGTGTTTCTTTCTTTTTTGATTTTTAATTAATTAATTGATTTCTTGATTTATATTTAAGTTAGTTAGGATATAATGCAACAATGATTTCAGTAGTAGATTCCAGTGATTCATCCCCTATGTGTAACACCCAGTGCTCATCCGAACAAGTGTCTTCCTGAATGCCCCCCATTTAGTTCATCCCCCCTCCCACAACCCCTCCACCAACCCTCTGTTTATTCTATATATTTAAGAGTCTATTAAATACTGAGAACAAACTGAGGGTTGATAGGGGTGGGGGAGAGGGGAAAGTGGGTGATGGGCATTGAGGAGGGCACTTGTTGGGACGACTATTGGGTGTTGTGTGGAAACCAATTTTACCATAAATTAGATTTAAAAAAAGAGTCTCTTATGTTTCGACCCCCTCCCTGTTCTTATATTGTTTTTGTTTTACTTTCCTTATGTTTATCTGTTTTGTACCTTAAATTCCTCATATTTGTCTTTCTCTGACTAATTTCTTCTGACTGACATAACACCCTCCAGTTCCATCCACGCAATTACAAATGGCAAAATTAAGTTTTTTTAATGTTTATTTATTTTTTGAGAGAGAGAGAGAGCACAAGTTGGAGAAGAGCAGAGAGAGAGAGAGAGAGAGAGAAAGAGAGAGAGAGAGAGAGAGAGAGAGAGAGAGAATCCCAAGCAGGCTCCACAATTCAGTGCAAGGCCTAATGTGGTGCTCAAACCTGCAAACTGTGAAATCATGACCAGAGCTGAAATTAAGAGTTGGATGCTCTGGGGTGCCTGGGTGGCTCAGTTGGTTAAGTGTCTGGCTTCGGCTCAAGTCATGATCTCATGGTTGGTGGGTTTGAGCCCCGCGTCAGGCTCTGTGCTGACAGCTAGCTCAGAGCCTGGAGCCTGTCTTCGGATTCTGTGTCTCCCTCTCTCTCTGACCCTCCCCTGTGCGCACTGTCTCTGTCTCTCAAAAATAAATAAAAAGCATTAAAAAAATTTTAATAAAAGAGTTGGATGCTCAACAAACTGAGCCACCAGGCACCCTGGCAAGATTTCATTCTTTTTGATTGCCAAGAAATACTCCATAGTGTATGTATATGTGTGTGTGTGCATGTGTGTGTGTGTGTGCACATGCATATATATATATATATACATATATATATATATATATATATATACATACCACTTCTTTATCCATTTATCCATTGATGCGTTGATGGATATTTGGGCTCTTTGCATACTTTGGCTATTGTCAATAGTGCTGCTATAAACATTGGGGTTCATGTGCCCCATGGATAAATACCTAGTAGTGTAATTGCTGTAGTTCTATTTTGTAATTTTTTGAGGAAACTCCATTCTGATTTCCAGAGTGGTTGCACCAGTTTGCAACCAGCAGTGCACCAGCAGTGCAAAAGAGATCCTCCTTCTCTGCATCCTCACCAATACCTGTTGTTGCCTGAGTTGTTAATCTTAGCCATTCTGGCTGATGTGAGATGGCATCTCATTGTGGTTTTAATTTGTATTTCTCTGATGATGAGTGACATTTAGCATCTTTTCATGTGTCTGTTAGCTGTCTGGATATCTTCTTTGGAAAAGTGTCTACTCATATCTTTTGCCTATCTCTTCACTGGGTTATTTGTTTTTTGGGTGTTGAGCTGGATAACTTCTTTATAGATTTTAGATACTAACCCTTTATCTGATGTCATTTGCATATATCTTCTCCCATTCCATCGGTTGCCTATTAGTTTTGCTGATTGTTTCCTTCACTGTGCAGGAGCTTTTTATTTTGATGAGGTCCCAATAGTTTATTTTTGCTTTTGTTTCCCTTGCCTCCAGAGACATGTTAAGTAAGAAGTTGCTGTGGCGGGGTCAATGAGGTTTTTGCCTGCTTTTTCCTCAAGGATTTTGATGGCTTCCTGTCTTACATTTAGTTATTTCATCCATTTTGAGTTTATTTTTGTGTAAGGTGTAAGAAAGTGGTCCAGGTTCATTTTTCTGCATGTTGCTGTCTAGTTTTCCCAATGTTATTTGCTGAAGAGACTGTCTTTATTCCATTGGATATTCTTTCCTGCTTTGTCAAAGATGAGTTGGCCATATGTTTGTGGGTCCATTTCTAGGTTCTCTATTCTTTTCCGTTGACCTGAGTGTCTGTTTTTGTGGCAGGTAGTTTGTGTTTCTAGGAATTTATCTTTTTCTTGTAGTTATATAATTTGTTGGCATATAATTGTTCATAATAGTCTCTTATGATCTTTTGTATTTCTGTGGTTTTAGTTTTAATGGCTCTTCTTTCATTTACAATTTTATTTATATTAGTCTTCTCTTTTTTTTATTAATCAAACTAAAGATTTGTCCTTTTTTTATCTTTTCAAAAAACCAATTCCTAGTTTCATTGATCTTTTGTATTGTCTCTATTTCATTATTTCTTTGGTCTTTATTTTTCTTCCTTCTAAGCCTAACTTTGGGCTTAGTTTTCATTTCTTTCTAGTTCCTTGAGGTGTAAATTGGTGTTTGAGATTTTTCTTTCTTTCTTTTGTCAATGTTTATTAATTTTTGAGAGAGAAAGAGCACATGCACTAGTGGGGGAGGGGCAGAGAGAAATGGACAGAGGATTTGAAGCAGGCTCCACACTGACAGCACAGAGCCCAAAGTGGGGCTCAAACTCACAGACCATGAGATCATGACCTGAGCCAAAGTCGGACGCTTAACCAGCTAAGCCACCTAGCTACCCCAAGATTTTTCTTTTTTATTAAATGTAGGCATTTATCACTGTAAACCTCCCCTTTAGACTTGCGTTTGCTGCATACTATAAGTTTTGATATATTTTGTGCTTGTTTTTGTTTGTCTCAACATACTTTTGATTACCCTTTTGATTTCTTCTTTGACTCATGGTTATTTAGGAGTGTGTTGTTTAATTTCTACTTATTTATGAATTTCTAATTTTCCTTCTACTATTGACTTCTAGTTTCATACCATTGTGGTCAGAAAAGATACTTGATATGGTATCTTTTGATACTTAAATTTGTTAAGACTCGTATCATAGCCTAACATTTTATGTATTTTGGAGGATGATCTATGTGTGTTTGAAAAGAATGTGCATTCTGCTGTGGTTGGATGGAATGTTCTGCATTTGTCTATTAGGTCCATTGGGTCTATAGTGTTGGTCAAGATTGTTGTTTTCTGGGGCGCCTGAGTGGCTCAGTCAGTTAAGCGTCTGACCTCAGCTTAGGCCATGTCTCACAGTTCGTGAGTTCAAGTCTTGCATCAGGCTCAGTGCTGACAGCTCGGAGCCTGGAGCCTGCTTCGGTGTCTCCCTCTCTCTCTGCCTTTCCTCTGCTTACACTCTGTCTCTCTCTCTCTCTCTCAAAAATGAATAAGCATTAAAAAAATGGAAAAAAATTACTGTTACCTATCTTGCCATTTGCAAAGATGTGGATGGACCTAGAATGTATTATGCTAAATCAAATAAGTCAATCAGAGAAAAACAAATACCATACCATTTCACTTATATGTGGAATTAAGAAACAAAACAGATGAACATATGGGAAGGGTGGGAGAGAAGAGAGAGAAACAAACCACAAGAGACTCTTTAAAAATGTTTTTAAATGTTTATTTTTAAGAGAGAGATAGACAGAGCACAAGCAGGAGAGGGGCAGAGAGAGAGGAGACACAGAATCTGAAATAGGCCCCAGGCTCTGAGCTGTTAACACAGAGCCTGATGCGGGGCTCAAACTCACAAACCACAAGATCATGACCTGAGCTGAAGTCAGAAGCTTACCTGACTGAGCCACCCAGGCTCACCAAGATACTCTAAATGACGGAGAACAAACTACGGGTTGAGGGAGGGATGTGGGTGGGCGATGGGCTGGATGTGTGATGAGTACTAAGGAGGGCACTTGTTTTGGTGAGCACTGGGTGTGGTATGTAAGTGATGAATCACTGAATTCTCCTGAAGCGTACGTTATATGGTATGTTAACTAAAGTTTAAATTTTAAAAATAGTTTGCTGTTTTCTTATTAATCTTCTGCCTTGATGATCTATCCTCTGATGAAAATGGGATGTTGAAGTTCTCTACTGTTACTATATTGCTGTCTATTTCTCCCTTCAGTTTCATTGAAATTTGCTTTATATATATTGGTGCTCCAATCTTAGGTGCGTCCTCTTTTTTTTAATGCGTATTTATTTATTTATTTTGAGAAAGAGAGAGAGAGAGAGAGAGAGAGAGCAAGCAGGGAAGGGGCAGAGAGACAGAGGGAGACACAGAATCTGAAGCAGGCTCCAGGCTGCTCTAGGGCGCCTGGGTGGCTCAGTTGGTTAAGCGGCCTCCTTCAACTCAAGTGATGATCTTATAGTTTGTGGGTTTGAGACCCATGGCGGGCTCTGCGCTGACAGCTCAGAGCCTGGAGCCTGCTTCAGATTCTGTGTCTCCCTCACTCTCCGCCCCTCCCCTGTTCATGCTGTCTCTTTGCCCCTCCCTTGTTCACGCTCTGTCTCTCAAAAATAAATAAATATAAAAACAAAAACAAAACTGAAGCCTGGTCCGGGCTCTGAGCTGTCAGCACAGAACCTGACACGGGTCTCGAACCCACAAACTGTAAGATAATGACCTGAGCTGAAGGAGGCCGCTTAACCGACTGAGCCACCCAAATGTCCCTAGGTGTGTCCCCTTGATGAATTGATCCATTTATTGTTATACGATGAACTGTGTCTCTTTGACAGTTTTTTAAAAAACTGTTTTTCTTGTGACAGTTTTTGACAATTTTGTTTGATGACTATCTTCCTCCTATGTCTTCACATGGTCTTTCCTGTGTGTGTATCTACTGACCTAATCTCTGCTTCTTATAATAACATCACTTACATTGGATTAAGGCCCACCCATATGATTGCTCTTTAATTACCTCTTCAAAGGTCCTGTCTCCAAATATGTAATCACATTTGGAGGTGCTAGGGGCTAGGAGCTCAACATGTTAATTTGGAGGGACACGATTCAGCCCCTAACACCGCTCGTCCAGTTCCGTCAGCTTGGCACAAAATCTTCAACTTTACAGGATTTAAAAGAAGGTTGTCAAACATCTCAAAGTCCCTTAATAGACTATAATACATATTTAAATATGTTTAATTTTTAAAAGGAAGCCATTTGCAGAATTCTCAACTATGAGGGAATTATGCATGAGAAACATTCATTTTTAAAGTAATGATGGCTCCAAGGAAAATATCTGTTATCTCTTTTTATGTACTTGAAGGTAACTTGACTATAAAGAGCTTGTATAGTCTGAATTAAAAATAATTTTCTCAGGAAAAATTCTAAACTAAAGCCCAATGTACAATTTCCCTCATGTAAAGATATAATAATTCAAGTACTTTCCATATCTCATTTCTCCTTAATAGTGGTATAAATGTGAATAATGAGCAAATCTTTTAGAAGGGACTTCCTTGCCCTTTGGGCAATAATCAGGTAGGATATGCTAAATTATAGTACAGTGAAAACAAATCAAATATCAGTGGCTTGAAATAATGAGTTTATTTTGTGTTCATGCTCTTAGGTTAAATCACATGAGAGTAGCAATATTTAATCATTTTTGAACTAGGGATACTGCAAATTTGTATACATAAAGCTAATCCATATCAGTCATAGATTGATCTGGGTCTCTACTCCTTGTTGTCTGTATTGCTTTCTTTCCACCAGCTAAGATGTGGCTCGTTACTTTGTGACAAAGAAAGGAACTGAAGAAAGTACACACATTCCACTTACACTCAAATGTTATTGGTCAGAAAACATCACAAGGCGATGTCTAACTTCAGTGAGTTGGAGAAGTGCTATCTAAATTTGTGACCACCAAGTCTGGTATATTTATGTCACTATCAGTCTGTAATAAGGATTCTTTTATAGACTTTTCTAGTCTTCTTATGCATCAGAGAACCTGATTTTGAACAATCACAGGACTTGATTGTCCAGATAATTGTTGGCTTTTGTGTTACAAATATGGAAACATCCTAGACATTGTTAGTCCCAGATGAATTTAATGTTATTTACATAGACTTTGTCACACAGTTTCAGAAATAGTATTTGAACCTTCCTATTGTTGAAATAGTAGATTTCCAGTAATTCTTCAATAATGAGTCATGTTCATGTTCTTCCATAATATGTAATATAATTCCTGTGCTAGGGCTATTTTTTTCAAACTTTTCCTGTATCTAGCATTGGAATTCCATGATAGACCTTGCAGAAACCATGTTTCAGTAGTTTATTTACTATTTTCTGTTTCTTATCCCAAATTTGACATATAATATGATGTAATATAAATAATATAAATTATTTCCAGGTGATATCTATGTTTAATAATGAAATAGATGACATCTTTATTAAACTGGTTGTTTTTATTAACCAGAAAGAAGTTGCTGGTCTAGTGAAATTCCAATTCTAATTTTGTATTCTTTGTTAGAGCAGTGATAAAAGAATTCCTCTATAATTTTTTGGTTAAAAAGTATAACAAGTATTTAGTTACTGTATTATATGAATCAATATCAAAGGAATATATACTTGTAACTTTTAATAACAACTTTATTTAGATAAATTCATCTATATACAATTTACACATTTAAAGTGTACAATTCAGTGGTTTTTAATGTATTCAGAGTTATACAACCATCATCAAGATCAATTTTAGATCATTTTCATCATTCCAAGAAGAAACCCTGTAACTATTAGCAGTTACTCTCCATTTCCCCAATCCCACCCCATGCCCGGCCCTAGGTAACCACTAAGGTACTTTCTGTCTCTACAGAATTGCCTATTCTGGATATTTCCTATAAATGGAATCATACAATAGATGGTTTTGTGACCAATTTCTTTAATTTAGCATGTTTTCAAAGTCCATCCATGTTGTAGCGTATATCAGTACTGCATTCCTTTTTATTGCCAAAAAATATTCAATTGTATGGATTTACCATATTTATTTACCCATTACTCAGTTGATAGACATTTGGGTTGTTTCCAAGTTTTGGCTATGAATAATGCTCTCATGAACATTTGTGTTAAAATCTTTGTATACCTGTACATATGTTCTTATTTTGCTTGCATATATACGTAGGAGTAGAATTTGGTAGGTCATATGATAACTCTATGTTTAACTTTTAGAGGAATTTTCAGATTGGTGAACGACTTGTGTTGCTAAACAGAGATGAAAAGAACAGAGCGAGTAGAGGAGGGTCAGAGAGAGAGGCAGACACGGAATCCGAAGACAAGCTCCAGGCTCTGAGCTAGCTGTCAGCATAGAGCCCAATGCAGGGCTCAAACCCCCAAACCGTTAGATCATGACCTGAGCCGAAGTCAGATGCTTAACCAACTGAGCCCAGGCGCCCCTTACGTTCCTTTTTTTAAGGACTAAAAAAAATTTATGTTTATTTATGTTTGAGAGAGGTGGGTAGGGAGAGTCAGAGAGAGAGGGAGACAGAGAATTCCAAGCAGCCTCTGAGCTGACAGGAGAGAGGCCAGTGTGTGGCTCGAACCCACAAACTGCAAGATCATGACTTGAGCAGAAGTCACATACTTAACCGAGTGAGCCACCCAGGCACCCCAAGATTATTTTTTATATTTATGTAATCTCTGTACTCAATGTGGGGCTTGAACTCACAACCCTGAGATCAAGAGTCACATGCTCTACTGACTGAGCCAGCCAGGCATCCCCTCATTTTACATTCTTACTAGCAATGTTTGAGAGTTTCACTTTTCCACATCCTTGCTGGGACTCGTTATTGTAGGTCTTTCAGATTATAGTCATCTTAGTGGGTGTGGTGTGGTATTTCCATGTGGTTTTTATTTGTACTTCCCTAATAGGTAATTATGTTGAGCATCTTTTTTTCATATATTTACAGGCTATTTGTGTATCTTCTTTGGAGAAATGTCTGTTCAGATCCTTCCAATTTTTGTGTTCTCTGTCTTTTTATTATTGAGTGTAAGAGTTCTATATATAATCTGGATACAAGTCCCATGTGAGTGAGATACATGATTTGTAAATATTTTCTCTCATTCTTTACGTTGTCTTTTCAGTTTCTGGTGGTGTCCTTTGAATCACAAAAGTTTTTCTCTTTTTTTCTTTGTTTGCTTGTGCTTTTCTAGTTTTCTTTAAGAAACGATCGCCTAAACCAAACTCACAGAGATTTACACCTATGTTTTCTTCTATGGCTTTCATGGTTGTAGCTCTTATATTTAGATCTTAGAGCAATTTTGTTAAATTTTTTATGTGGTGTGAGGTAGGAGTCCACTTTTATTCTTTTGGAAGTGAATATACAGTTGTCCCAGCTCCATTAGTTGAAAAGACTATTCCTTATCCCTACTGACTTATCTGCAGACCCTAGCTGAAAATCAACTGACTGTAAATGGGAGGATTTATTTCTGGATTCTTAGTTCTGTTCCACTGATTGATGTGTATATGCATATGTGAGTACCACACTATGATTACTGTAACTTGGTAGTAAGTTTTAAAATTGGAAACGTGAGTCTTCCAACGATGTTCTTCATATCCAACACCTTTTGGCTCCTCTCAGTTCCTAGAAATGCCATATGAGTTTTAGGATCAGCTTGTCAATTTCTGCAAAGAAGCCAGTGGATTTCTGTTAAGGAGTATTGTTATCTTTATAACATAAGTCTTCTAATCCATGAATACGGGATGTCATTCTATTTATTTAGTTCTCTTAAAATTTTTTTAATGATTTGTGATTCTCAGAGTATAAGTTTTACACTTTTTGTTAAATTTATTCCTAAGTATTTTATTCCTTTTGATGCTATTACAAGTGAAATTGTTTCCTTAATTTTCAGTTTGTTATGGAACTGTAAAGCTACTATATAAAAATATAATTGATTTCTATATGACTTTTATATCCTGAAACCTTGCAGAACTTGTTTATAATTTTGGTAGTTTGTTTTTTACTAGATTCCTTAGGATTTTCTACATACAAGATTATAACATCTACAAATAGAGAGTTTTACTTCTTCATTTTTAATCTGGATGCCTTTGACTTTATTTTGTTGCCTAATTGACCTTTCCAGATCCTCTAAGACAAGGTTGAATAGAAGTGGCAGGAGCAGACATCCTGGTCTTATTCCTGATCTTGGAAGGAAAAGTTAAATCTTTCACCATTAAGTATTATGTTAACTATGGTTTTTTGTAGGTGCTGTAAACAATCTTTTAAAGAATTTATAATTGTTGCATTCTTCTCTTACATAGTTGCATTACCTAAATACAATAGTAGAGTACAATTTGGTAAAATTGAGAGAAATATTAAGCAAAGAATAAGGTTACTTCTTATTTTCTATTATGTAACTATTGGGTATCTTCATCTTTTGTTCTTGCCTTTATAACCTCCACTAAGGAAAGTGACCCGCCATTAGACCCTACTGTCTCAGAGGTCATATTTCATATTGTGCTATTTTCCTTCTTTCCCCACCTTCCCACCCCTTTTGCTGGACTGAAATAACCATCTAACCTAAGAACAACTAATTCTTAAGTGAGACGGTTAAGTCTGATGCCAGATTAAAAAACATTAATTTCACTATGTGAATACTCTTTCTCATGATTAGACATAAGGAACAAAGGAAAGAATTTGTCAGTTATTGGTGCAAGTTCTAGCTGCAAATTTATGTGAGAACAGAATCAACTTGGGAGGCCCTAATGGATCATGTATAGCTAAGATTATAAAAAAGTAGAAATGATAAATAAGCAGAAATAGTTATTAAACTAGGTTAGAAAGAAGTAGACACATAGACTAGAACTAAGTAACACAAACAGCAGAATAGTAGAGGAAAATTTCTGGAACTCTTGCATCTCAGGTGTCTAGAATGAGCTTAAATTCAAAACCAGTCTTCTCCAGCCCCAGTTCTTGGGCTCTCATGAGATCTTAGTCTTCTTATTCTTCCGCATGAGCTAACTTAAGAGTCCTTGTTGCTAGAAAATAAATGAAATAACTAAAAACAGGATAAACATATTACATTTGACAAATTTTTTCTCAAGTAAACTGAACTCTAAAGAGAAAGACATGGGAAAAGAGAATGGAAATTATTTTGGGGATAGTAAAGTGTGAAATGCATGAAAAAAATGAAGAAAGAAAATAGATGAACCTTAGAGTCCTTGCCCTTAAGCAACCTATGTTGCCTAATGTTGCTGTTAGTTGTTAGAAATGCAATTAGTATTGACTACGTAATTCCTATTTAGTAAAAATATTTGGTAAGGTGGTAATGATGAAATTGTTAAAATGACAATATTGTGCTTGATAAATTCTTCAAGGATAAGGCTTTGGGAAGAAACCTTGTTAATGGCAAACATCCCTTAAGGATTTAAAATGGTATGGGTGGCAATATGAATTATATATAATATAAATGGCAAGAGGCTGTGTCTTGGCAGCTGGCACATGGTTTTAGATGAAGAATAAAGTAATTATGAAGATGAGGTAAATAAAATGATTGAGATTAATTACAGTTGGGCTTTAAGCAATAATGACTACTATTTAGTCTTTGTGAACAGTTGAGGTGTGGGCTGTAATTTTTCCCAGCTGAATTTGACTAATCCTGCTCGGCTGCCAAATAAAGTTAAAGGACATTGCTAATTAAAGATAGGAAGAGCTAATGATGAGAGGAGTTTGTATGTAATTGAGATTGGGCAATTTTTGACATGTTAGATGAGTGTATGAGAAGTTCATGAGATACCTTGGCCTTTATTTGGGAAAAAGAGAAGGCCTAGTTCCATGGGCAGCATCAAAATGGCGATGCTTACATTCTCATACAGGTATGGGGCTTACATTCCATTTATTGGCCTAGTGATTGTGTCTTGTTGATTGTAGCAAATATACTAAAATGTAGTGCTTTTGGTTGTTAATTTCCAAGCTTCCTGAAGCTGGTGTTCATGGAAAGCCAAACATAGGATCCAGAATGGAACACAAAGAAACAATGGTCACACAGGCAAACTTTAGTACAGCAATAATATGGTATAAATCAACATTTTTAGAGTGTGCATTCAACAGTCTAATTAATTGACTTCACTAAATTGTAGTGGACTATGAAAGCATGGAAGTTTTGCTTTCTCCTGCAGTTTTGAGTCCTAAAATTTCTTTCTTCAAAGTAACTCTTATCATTCATATTTATGATTGTATATTGTGTTCTCCAGAGAAACAGAACCAGTAAGATAGAAATAGAAATATAGATATAGAAGTGATTTAGTGTATGAGTTGATTCATACAATTATGGAGGCAAGAACTGCCATAATCTACCATCCACAAGCTGGAGAACAGGAAAGTTGGTGTTTTAATTCAATCCAAGTCAGAAGTCTGAGAAGCAGGAACATTGATGGACTAGTTCAAGGAAAGAGAACAATTTCTCCCTTCCTTTGCTTTTGTGTTCTCTTCAGGTCCCCAAAGGGAAAGGGATGATTTTTACCCATGTTTCTGATGGGGATTTTCTTTACTCAGTCTGCCAATTCAATGCAAATGTCTTTCAAAAACATCCTTATAGACACACCAGAAATAATGTTTACCAACCATCTGGGCATCCATTAGCCCAATCAAGTTCACATGTAAAATTAACCACACGTATACAAGTTATTATGAGGCAGTTTGAGACATGTTAAGACACAATGATTTTTTAAGATGGAGGAAGTTTGTTTTCAAGTGGCTAGTGGGTATGCCATAGTGGGGATTTGATTACATTCATGGAATTGTGTTTTTATATGCTAATTATTGGTAATTATGATAGAGTTTGATATAAAATGCCCTCGAAAAGTGATATTTAGTATATTTATTGAGAGTGATATTGTCATATTCTACTAGCAAAACATTTCAAATGGACACAAAGAATTTTTCATGTAACCTGAAATAAATTGAAACATACTTACAGTTTTGATATGATTGTGGTTATTCCTTAGTTAAGTTTGATATAATGAGAAAAAGAAGAAAAAGTATGGGAAACATTACTCTACAGGAAATTAGTGGCTTGTTAAGGTTCAGTCAGAAGCTTCTTAGTTTGGTAAGCTTATCTAGGTGAGAGAATAGAATAGCCTGACAAATTAGATGTAGTGAATATGAATAGAAGCTTCCTGCTTATATTTATAATTGGATTGGATTTGGGCAGATGCATCAGAACAAGAGTTCGGAGGGGCTCCTGGGTGGTTTAGTTGGTTAGCATCTGGCTCTTGATTTCAAGTCTTGATCTCAGGGTCATGAATTCAAGCCCTGTGTTGGACTCCACACTGGGTGTATGGAACCTACTTAAAAAAAGAAAAGAAAAGAAAAGAACAACAGTTCAGAGTCAGACTCCAATAGGTATTAGCAGCTTTGAAATTGATCGTCTTGAAAGCTGTAAGAGTATGGAAAAGAATCATGGTCATTCTTCCTTTGCTGATGCTAGCTCTCCACACAACTCCTTAGCATGATCCATAATATTTTTCTAGTCTTTAGAAATGTCTTGTCATTCTTCAACATTGTTAAGTGAAAAGGGAAACAATCTGGGTAGGAGTAATTGCATTACATAGGAGGTGCACTAGAATTTCTAAACCACAAGTGTTATTGTGAAAAACAATATTTTTTAATTTAGCTATCAAAAATTTTGTGTGCAAACATTTGCAATAAGGTATTAAAACATGAATAAAATGGTTGTAAACCCTAATAGCTCTAAACCACACTTTTTTGTAGCATTAACTGAAAATTCTCTTATTTTACAAGAATTAGTTGGCTGAGACAAATCCTTTCAAAAGAAACAAGCAATTTGGTTACATGCTATCAACCTTTATGAGTGCCTGTTATGTGAAAATAACCACTGTGGTAAGAGCTGTAGAACAGGCAATCTTCAACGACTTCCTTTTCGAAAATCTCCCCCTGAGATCAGTCACAAATCCTATAAATTCCACTTCTTTATCCTGGCCTTGATTTAGACCCTCACCTGCACTGATTACTGATTTTGCTTGCTCATCTTCCATAATCCATCCTTCATCTTGCTACCACAGTTATCTTTGTAAAACACCAATTAGGTCATGTTGAATCCCTGCCTAAATTTCTTCAGCGGTGCCTTGCCGCCTTCAGAATTAATGTCACAGTCCCCTGTGTGGCCCAAGCCCTTCTTATTCTCGCTTTGGTTTGTCTCGCCTTACTTCACCCCGTATGTTCTCATGTACTTTATGTTCACACATGCCAAACTATTTGCAGTTTTGCCAAATGACCTTACATCACTCCTTTCCCTCTATGTATCTTTTCAGGTTCATTTTTCCCCCTCCCCTCTTTATTCTTTTGCTTCTTTCTCTTTCTTCCCCCACTCTGAATTAATCTGGCCAAGCAGAGCTCTCACTCATAACTATATCATAATGCTTTCCGCATTGACCTGTAATTAGTGAAACTGTTTACATCTGTCACTGGACAAGGAGTTACTTAAACCCAAGAGCTATTTATTTCATTTTTATTTACTTAGTGTTGAAACAGTGCCTGGCTCACAGCATGGACTCATTAAGTGGTCATATGTGCAGTCAAACCTACGTCCTCAATACCTCTCATGTAAGTCCTCTCTTTTCAATCTCCACTGCCACCGTCTTCACTTAGGTTCTTGTTGCTCACTTGGAATCCTAAAACAACCTCTGTCACCACTGTTTTTAGTCCTTCCCAGTGATGCTTCACTCTTCATACTGTCACTACTTAATATATTTTAAAAATATGTAGACTTGATCATTTCACTGAATGACTTAAAATCATCTGTGCCTCATCATTATATTAAGAATGAAGTCTAGGGGCACCTGGGTGGCTCAGCTGATGAAGCGTCCAACTTTGACTCAGGTCATGATTTCACAGTTTGTGAGTTTAAGCCCAACATCAGGCTTTGTGCTGACAGCTCAGAGCATGGAGCCTGCTTCTGATTCTGTCTCCTTTCCTCTCTGCCCCTCCCCTGCTCATACTCTCTCTCCCTCTCAAAAATAAATAAACATTAAAATTTCTTTTTTAATGAAAGCTATGTGTGTGTATGTTTTTTTTTGTTTGTTTGTTTTTTGTTTTTTTGAGAGACAGAGAGAAATAGCATGAGCAGGGGAGGGTCAGAAAGAGAGGGAGGGAGACACAGAATCTGAAGCAGCCTCCAGGCTCTGAGCTAGTTGTCAACACAGAGCCCAACATGAGGCTTGAACCCACAAACCGTGAGATCATGACCTGAGCCGACACCGGACACTTAACTGACTGAGCTACCCAGGCACCCCTGAAATCTAAAAAAGCCAAACTTGGGGTTCTTGAGTGGCTCAGTTGGTTAAGCATCTGACTCGATTTTGGCTCAAGTTTGTGAGATCAAGCCCTGCGTCAGGCTCCATGCTGTCAGCACACAGTCTGCTTGGGATTCTCTCTCATTCTCTCTCTACCTCTTCCCATGTGTGCTCTCTCTCTCTCTCTTTCAAAATAAATAAATAAACTTAAAAAATAAAATAAATAAAAAAGCCAAACTCATAGAAAAAGAGAATAGAATGGTAGTTCACAGGGGCTGAGCATGGAGGATGGGGAGAGGTTGGTCAAAGAGTGAACTTCCAGTTGGATGGTGAGCAAGTTCTGAGGATCTAATGTACTGCAATGTGATTGTAAGTAATAATACTGTATTATATATTTAAAAGTTGCTAAGACACTAAATCTTAAATGTCCTCACCAGAAAAAAAAAGAAATGGCAATTATGTGCCAGGATGGAGGTATTAGCAAATGCTATGGTGGTAGTTGTTTCGTAATATATAAACATAACAAATCAATACCTTGTACACCTTAAAGTTACACAATGCTATATGTCACTTACACTCAATAAAGTTGAGAAAGAAAGAATGAAGTCCAGCTCTTTAGCAAAACGTCTGAAGGCTTTCGGGAGAGAGATCCTGTCCCCCTTTCTGGTCTCGTCACCCACCGTGAGCAGCCCCATGCTGCACTCTGAAAGTGCCAACTCTCCGTTTTGTTGCTACTTGGCTGGCTCTGCTATGCTCTGGTCTCCGCAGCCACTGTATTGTGACGGTTCCCTTTCTAGGCTTTCTCCAGGATTTTGTCCTGTTCATGTGTCCAGTTGCTGACCAGTAGGCATTTGTTGAACAGGCAAATGAAAGACGTATTTGATACAACTAGACATACTGAACTAGAATTTTATTTACTCCTTTGTTTCCAATGATAATTACTTTAAAGAACTTTTTGTTGGGGGGCAGCTGGGTGGCTCTATTGGTTGAGTGTCTGACTTTGGCTCAGGCACGATCTCGCAGTTCATGAGTTCAAGCCCCATGTGGGGCTCTCTGCTGTCAGTGTGGAGCCAGCTTTAGATCATCTGTGCCCCTCTCTCTGCTCCTCCCCACCTTGTGCTCTCTCTCTCTCTCTCAAAAAAACAAAACAAAACAAAACAAAACCCCCCAAACATTTAAATTAAAAAAAACAACAACAAAGAAACTCTTTTTGTTGGTGTAAGAACTCCTGATGGGTCTTAGGCTTTCAGTTAAACAACAGGCTCAGAACAGAAGTGTCATATTCATATTCATTCCAAGAGACATATTTGAATACTGGCTATGTTTCAACTAACACACTATATTGCAACAGTTGATTTTGTTTTTCCTCAGGTGTATAGTCTTGAAATTATTTTTGGGGCACCTGGGTGGCTCAGTTGGTTAAGTGTCCGACTTTGGCTCAGGTCATGATCTCACGGTTCATGGGTTCGAGTCCTGCATCAGGCTCTGTGCTGACAGCTCAGAGCCGGGAGTTCACTTTGGATTCTGTGTCTCTATCTTTCTTTTTGACCCTCCCCTGATCACACTGTCTCTCTCTGTCTCTCAAAAATTAATAAAATGTTAAAAAGAAAATAAAAAGAAATTATTTCTATTAAACTTTTTCTGACCATCTATTTATCAAAGTCACTTTGAATTTTCACCTTTTTGAACTTAGTGTTTAGCCACAAATCAAATAAGCATGCTTGCTATTCCACTATTTCAGTTCAAGTATAAAAATATTAAATGACATAAGCAAAAGAATGACCTCTAGCTACTGCCTTTCAGTCCCTCTGAGGATGTAATAGTAAGTCAGTGAGGATTACTGTGCTTTAATTTCTGATCTGTGGTGTTTCTACTTAATAATATCACAAGTACTTTTTAAATTACTTTTTAATGTTTATTTGTTTTTGAGAGAGAGAGAGAAAGAGAGACAGAGCATGAGCAGGGGAGGGCAGAGAGAAAGGGGAGCATAGAATCGGAAGCAAGCTGTAGGCACTGAGCTGTCAGCACAGAGCCCAATGCAGGCTCGAACCCAGGAACTATGAGATCATGACCTGAGCTGAAGTTCAGGCGCTTAATCAATGGAGCCCCGAGACACCCCATTTTTTTAATTTCTCAATAATGATCATGTAATTTCCTCACAAAATTCAAACAAGAAGTTTTCTTTGCTATGAGTTGCCAGCCTCTACTAGAAGATGATGTTTGTGGGGTGCTTGAGTGGGTCAGTAAGTTAAGTATCAGACCTTTGATTTCGACTCAAGTCATGATCTCACTGTCATGTTCTCATGGTCCTGAGATCGAGACTCGCTTGGCGCTCCCATTGGGGCTCCAGGGTCAGCCTCCATGTCAGGCTCTGTGCATGTCAGGCTCTGTGCTGGGCATGGAGCCTGCTTAAGGTTTTCTCCCTTCTCCTTTCCTGCTTTCTCTCTCTCTCTCTTTCAATTAAAAATAAAGATGATTCGTGTTCAGAAGATCCATAGCAATATTTCAAAGTAAGATTTTTGTTTTGGAATGAAAAATGCTATTTACTTTGGCTGACTTTTTGGTAATAAAGGGATAAAAATATTTGAATTCTGTCCAACTAAAATAAAATGGTATTGATTTTCATCTTATTAAAATATTATAGGTGAGTGTCATATATATATGTTTTAAAGTTTATTTCTTTATTTTGACAGGGTGTGGGAAGAGGGACAGAGGAAGAGAGAGAGAGAGAGAGAGAGAGAGAGAGAGAGAGAGAGAGAGAATCCCAGGCAGGTTCCATGCTCAGTGCAGAGCCTGACTCAGGGCTGGAGCCCATGACCACGAGACAAGGACATGAGCTGAAATCAAGAGTTGGACACTCAACTGATGGAGCCAACCAGGTGCCACAGTATTTTTATTTTGTTTCTTGTTATTTTTTTATTCATTAATATGAGACCTATATTTTAGATATTGGATTCAAAAGCAATTTATTAAATTGTGAAATTGCTTCATGATTCTATAAAATATTTATAAAGTAATAAACATAGTATACCTGACTCAGAAATATCCTAAAAATTAATGGGTTTTTGACTAGAGTGCTTGTTTTAATTTCCTACTGCTGCTGTTATAAGGTGCCACATACTGGGTGACTTAAATAACAGAAATATGTGTCTCACAGTTCTGGAGGCTGGAAGTCTGAGATCAAGGATGCAGGCTTTGTTTCTTCTGAAGAGTATGAAAGAGAACATGTTGTATGCCTGTCACCTAATTTCTAGTAGCCTTAAGCATTCTTTGACTCATGGATATCATTTTCCCTGAGTCCTCATGTCATCTTCTCTTTGTACATATCTCTGTGTCCAATTTTTCTCTAATTGTAAGTACATAGTCATATTGGATTAGGGCCCATCCTTGATGATTTCATCTTAACTCGATCATCTATAAGGACCCTATTTCTGAATAAGGTCAAATTCACAGGTACTAGGAGGGGGGTTAGGACTTCAACATATATTTTAAAATACATTTTAATGTTTATTTATTTTTCAGAGACAGAGCCTGAGCAGGGAAGGGGCAGAGAGAGAGAGGGAGACACAGAATCCAAAGCAAGCTCCAGGCTCAGAGCTGTCAGCACAGAGCCCAATGCAGGGCTCCAACCCATGAATTGTAAAATCATGACTCAGGCCGAAGTCAGATGCTTAGCCAACTGAGCCACTCAGGCACCCCTAAAAGTATATTTTAAAGACACTTACTATTTAAAAACTCAAAATTATGTAGAAGAGAGCTCTTCCCTTACGTTTTCCAGGTTTCACAAATGATAACTTCTGAATCCTAATCATGTTTAGCTCTTTGACTGTTTCTACCGTTCTAAACATTAAGGTTTGTAGAATGAATGAAGGATACCTTTCTGAAAATATGATCTCTACTGTCCACTCCCATATTATAAGTGATATGGTTTGGAAAACTTCAGTTATCTTTTCAGTATACCAATATATTCCTGGGTATTTTTAGTACAAAATCATTCTTTAATAAGAACATTGATATTTAAGAAGATGCAATTAATGTTTAAGAATACAATTCACAGCCCTGCTACAATACATAGCATCATGTTGTGTGGTTTGTTAAGTTTATTGGTAGACTGTGCAGTTTCAAGTGTAAGGTAGAAAGTTATGCTCCTTGGAGCCCAACTGGTTTCTCTTTTCTCATGGTTACACAGTGCTTACACTAACTAGCCATCTTGAAATGTAGGACATGGGAAGGGTAAAAAGGAGTACCAATGGTTCAGTACTAGCCAGTTATCATGGCTGGAAGGACCAAACCTCTGTCTTCTTTCTACTTCTACCAATACCGTTTTACCTTCATGGAACTCTATCATAATGTTCTCATAATATTCTGAAATAATATGGTTTCTGTGCTCCTAATTTACTATCTTGGAGTGATTTAAGTACTGGAAGGCTGATTCCTAACACCTTAAAATCAAAGAATCATAGAATCTAAGAACTTTGAAATGCAAGTACCTTTGTGCATCAGTGAGTTCAGATTCCAACCTAGTGAACAGAACTTGATTCAGCACCCTGCACATGTTATTGTGTGCTATTTTAAAATATGAAGAAGGGGTGCCTGGGTGGCTCAGTCGGTTAAGCCTCCGGCTTCGGCTCAGGTCAGATCTCACGTTCGTGGGTTCGAGCCCCGCATCAGGCTCTGTGCTAACAGCTAGCTCAGAGCCTGGAGCCTGCTTCCAGTTCTGTGTCTCCTTCTCTCTCTGACCCTCCCCCTCTCATGCTTTGTCTCTCTCTGTATCAAAAATAAATAAAACATTAAAAAAATTAAAAAAAATAAAATATGAAGAAATAAATTATAGCTGACATTTTATAGTATATTATTAAATAGAAAATCCTAAGCATAACAACAAAAATATGATGACTTCCACCCAAGAATTTATGTTTATGCATACCACTGTTAAAAATATGTATATATATCGAAGGCTTAGATATATCCAGGTGTTTGGATACAACATTGAGCAAGACAGACACCAAAACAGTTCTCTCAAGCATTCACAGTCCCTCAGATAATGAACATTTCATTTCAGTAAAGTGTGGAAAGTTACAAATGGGGAAGTTAAGAGTGCAAGGAGCATGTAACAGGACCCTTAAACTATTCTGGGGTAAGACAAGGCAAGCTTTCATGGTGAAGTGACAGTTACATCAACACTGTAAGGAAGAGGAGTTGAGCATTGAGAGGAGGAGGAGAGGGGTGTTAACAAGCAAAAGCTACAGTATGCACAAGACCTGGAAGTCAGAGAGAGCATGTTATTGATGATTTTTGCAAAGAATATAGCAAGTTATTCCACATTATACTTATCTTACTTATTCAATTAGTGTGGCTAATAGCCATGAACAGAGATAGATAGATATCAAATACTTTCTTTTCAATGAATTTAATTGTGAGTCATCACCTACCCCTTTCATTTTTTGCAGGTTCAAGGTCCCCCAGTTCACATTTTATTGAAGATTTTATTTATTTATTGATCATGATAAACTATGTCTATGTTTTAGCTCAGATAATTCTCATAATAACCTTGTCAGCAAGTTTTATTATCTTCAGCTTACAAATGGGGAAACTGAGCTTCAAAGAAGTGAAATAATATGTCCAAGGTCACCCATGGCCAGATGCCAAATCCTGCCTGTCTGCTTCTGTAGCCCATTCTCTTTCCACTCTGCTTTACTACCTATAAATTACATGCGAATCGTGAGAGGCCAGGTTTCTGAACATGAGTTAAACTTCTTGAAATTAAAGGTCTCAGTTACATGAATCTTCTTTTCTTTTTCTTTTTTCTTTTAGAGAGAGAGCATGTGTGAGCCGGGGAGTAAGGTGAGAGAGCATGAGAAGGAGAGAGAGGGAGAGAGAGGGAGAGAGGGGGAGAGAAAGGGAGAGAGGGGAAAAGAGGGGGAGAGAGGGAGAGAGAGGGAGTGAGAGGGGGAGAGAGGGAGAGAGGGGGAGAGAGGGAGAGAGGGGGAGAGAGGGGGAGAGAGGGAGAATCCCAAGTAGGTTCCATGCTCAGCACACCTGGTGTCATGATCTGAGCCAAAATCAAGAATTGGACACTCCACTGACTGAGCCGTTCAGGCACTCCAAGACTCCTCTTTTCTATTCCCCTCTCATTCCTTCCTGTGAATCTTCACTGTTTTTCTATGTGTGTCACTGCCTTGGGAAGACTCGTCTCTCCTAAGAAGAAAACTAGATATTCTTTAAGCCCCAAAGTGCTTGGTTTACCTGTTTTAATAATTGAAAACGTACACCATCAAGAATTTTGTTCCTTTAGGAAAATTCATTCTTTATTGCATCAGTTTAAATCAAACATCTTATTAAGGTAGTCAATGGCAGGGGAAGAACAGAGAGGAAAGGGAACTAATAAATCAAAACCCCTATGATAGGCCCCTTATGTTAGACTATGTTCAACCCTTTAAAAGTCAGTAGCCCATTTCACCCTCAGCATAAATGTAGGGTAGATATTATAATTCCCACCTAGTGCTGGTAAACAAACGTTGATACAGCTGTCTTACTTGAAGAGCTGGGATTTGAACTCCCATCTATAAGTATCCAGTGTCCATGATTTTTCTACTCTGATATGCTGATCATTCATTGCTTTCAAAGTTTTCATTGAGAGATTCTATGTGACAGCACTGATAATATCAAGATGGGAATTGAACTCAGTATTTTACTTTTATTTTCTAAATGGGTCTGTGTTGGTGACTGGTAATTTGTGGCATTAATGCCTGGCACATATTAGAAATCTGAATATTTGATACATGACATATTTATTTAATTTTCATCCTAGAATTTGGCCACTTGTCACCATGTCTGTATGCAGCTTCTATCATTTAACTTTTCTCCTTAAATATACTGTTTGAACTTACTATTAATTTGCCCCCACTGGATGCAGTCATATATCCATGTGCCCATGCGAGTCATCGTGTGTGTGCCCTTAGCCTTGATCCTTGGTTCTCTACACCGTACACATTTGTTCTCCCAGTCCTTTGTATTTGGCCAGGGGAAGGATCTTGAAGTGTATAGCCCTGGCGGCATTCCCCAGCATCTCAGTTGCTTGCGTTTGGGTATTGGACAGCTTGTACTCAGTAGGACTGTGCATGCGTCTGCGCAAAGCCCTGTACTTCAGTTCTTCTTTGATTTGTCTGTGGGTTATCATGCTGTCCCGTAATTTAATTCTGAGTGGGTGGGAACATGTCTATGTTTAGTCTACTGTCTTCTTTCTCTCTATTTTATTGTTTGTTAGTGTTCTCATCTGTACCACATACCTTTCCAAAGTGGTGTGCAAACTGGAGGTTTCAGGTACAAAGTCTCAGGTATATCTAATGAAAGCCTTACACATGTAAGGACCTCAAATTTCCTGATAGGCCTTTGATATCCTCAGGCTTGTGAGATTTTTTTGGTCCAAAAATCTGCCACCCTTAACAATTAAGCATTTAGGCATCTTCAAAAACAACCTATGCCTGTGTTATAATCTGACTCCAGTTTGAATATAATTTTGATGTAAATTTTCTGTAGAGGAAGAGTTACCTGGGACTACTTTATTCCACATAAGCCAAATGAAAAATATAGGAATTCAGTGAATTAGTGGTGTTAAAATTAAGCACAAAATGGGGACTGGACTTGACAGTTCTTTGGGTGACAAAACCATTTAAGCATTGTAAGCGAAACTATGTCTAACTTATTTCATGAATACAAGTAACAGCTAACTTAGGTAATTTCTTGCAAATGCCTCTGACATCATAAAAGAAATGTGTCATCTTCTTAAAAATGGTATAAGGTAATCACTTTTAACCAGCCCCCTAC
>NC_043700.1:124808056-124831080 GCF_006229205.1 Suricata suricatta | reverse complement strand
GAAGGGGAAGGGGAAAATAGTTAAGGAGAGGGAAGGAGGCAAACCATAAGGTACTCTTAAATAGTGAGAATAAACTGAGGGTTGATGGGGGAAGGGGAGAGAGAAAAGGGGTGATGGGCATGGAGGAGGGCACTTGTTGGGATGAGCACTGGGTGTTAATGTGGAAACCAACTTGACAATAAACTATAAAAGAAAAAAATTTTTAATTTGAAAACTCCCAATTCTAGAATGGTTCTTAAATGCACAATAAACTCTTATGAAATACTATTTATTGATCTGGTGGTTTTAATTGTTTTATTTCTGGATTTTTGACAGTGTTATGGGCTCAGCTGTGTCCCTCCAAAATTCATATGTTGAGGTCCTAATTCCTAATGCCTCAGAATGTGACTGTATTGGGAGATAGGATCTTTATAGAGGTCATTAGTTAAAATGAGGCTGAATGGGCCCTAGTCCAATATTGTTAGTGTTTTTATAAGAAGAGAAAATTAGGACAGAACACATTCAGAGGGAATGTGAAGACAGAGAGAAGATGGTCATCTAAAGACAAGGAAAGAGACCTGAGAAGAAACTAAATCCTGCTGATACCTCGATCTTAGACTCTTACCCTCCTGAATTGTGAGAAAGCAAAGCCCTACTCAAGCCAGTCTGTGGTTCTGTTAGAGCAGCCCCAACACACTAATACAACTGGCTTTCAAATGTGTGCAGAATGGTGTAAATTTTCAATTAGACCCATTCAATTTAGGTCATATAGTACAGTATCAAAAAAGAAATCCCTCAAACTAACCAATTTTGACAATATAGTTTTCCTTATAATATTAATTATACTTTACTATGGAATAAGCACTCAGAAATTCAGGGTGATGGTCCCTGTTCAGTTGATGGCAGCTAATGAAGTGTACATAGCCTTATGCCATCATCTAACTAAAAAACTTTTAAGGTTAAAAAATTTTTTTTAATGTTTTTTATTTATTTTTGAGAGACAGAGAGAGACAGCACGAGCAGAGGAAGGTCAGAGAGAGAGGGAGACACAGAATCTGAAGCAGGCTCCAGGCTCTGAGCTAGCTGTCAGCACAGAGCAGGGCACAGAGCTCAAACCCACAAACCATGAGATCATTACCTGAGCCGAAGCCAGCCGTTCAACCAACTCAGCCACCCAGGCATTTCTTATGATTTTGTTTTTAAGTGATTACTTAAACCCAATGTGAGGCTTGAGCTCACAACCCTGAGATCAAGGGTTGCATGCTCTACTGACTGAGCCAGCCATGTACCCCTAAAAATTTATTTATCAATATGTAAAATTGATATAAGTACAGTTTTTTTTCATTCACAAAGCTTATAAAGTTACATAAATGGGGCAATTTTAATAATAAATTCTGCATTCAAAATAAAGTTGGTAATTTGATTCTGTTAGATGAAAAATTATATTCTAGCAATACTTCCTTTTGGGTTTCAGATGGAAAAAGTATGGGGAGAGACTGTATAAGGAGGAAAAGAACAGGAAAAGCATTCACTAGATTTTAATCAAAACATTATTTGTTGAGTATTGCACTTTACTAGAATGAAAGATATGTATGTGTTATAAAACTAATTAAGACTGCTTTTGATCCAAAAAGAAGCAGCTGGGTTTTAGCATTTGTGTGTATTCAAGATCAGTGTTCACTAGAAAAAGAAAATCCCTGGCCATTTTAGAAAAAAATAAAAATGTAGCTTACTCATCAGTCATGAAAAACATTCTTTATGTGCACATGGAGCATAGAGCTCATTAAGTTTATAATCCAGCCACTTCTAGTTCTTACAAAGCTTGACCTCTCAATTAGATGCTTACTGGAATGGTTTAAACCTGAAATTAGGAATTTGCGCAATATAACCATTTGTTCTCATTGCCACCAGGCAGTATCACTTAGGGACCTGTGGACCACAGAACTCTGGCTTCTGGATAGAATGAAAGGATGGTGACCCAGAGAGCTCAGGGCTTCCTTTCACCCCAACATCATTGTATTGATTTGAAATCTAATTCTAACAACTCTGAGAATCTGAGAAAAGGAAAGTCCTCATGACAGATTCATTGATAGCTCTAAAGGTCACTCCCAGGCTGTAATCTGCCCTTTCCAAAACAAATCAGCAGGAATAAAGAGAAAGTAATGATTTTATTTTATTTATTTTTAAAATATAATTTGTCAAATTGGCTTACATACAACCAAGTGCTCATTCCAACAAGTGCCCTCCTCAATGCCAATCACCCATTTTCACTCTCCCCCAACCCCACCTTCAGTTTGTTTTCTGTATTTAAGAGTCTCTCGTGGTTTCCCTCTCTCCCTCTCTGTTTGTAATTATTGTTTTCCTCTTCCCTTCCCCCATGGTCTTCTGTTCAGTTTCTCAAGATCCACATATAACTGAAAACATCTATCTGTCCTCTGACTGACTTATTTTACTCAGCATACTACCTTCCAGTTCCATCCACGTTGCTGCAAATGGCACGGTTTCATTCTTTCTTATTGCCAAGTAGTATTCCATTGAATGTATAAACCATATCTTCTTTATCCATTCATCAGTTAACGGGCATTTAGGCTCTTTTCATGATTTGGCTATTGTTGACAGTGCCGCTATGAACATTGGGGTACATGTGCCCTGCCGTAACCCAGTGCCCCTATGCATCAGCACTTCTGTATCCCTTGGGTAAATTCCTAGCACTGCTATTGCTGGGTCATAGGGTAGTTCTATTGTTACTTTTTGAGGAACCTCCACACTATTTTCCAGAGTGGCTGAACCAGTTTGCAGTCTCACCAACAGTGCAAGAGGGTTCTTGTCTCTTCACATCCTCGCCAGCGTCTATAGTTTCCTGATTTGTTCATTTTAGCCACTCTGACCAGTGTGAGGTGGTATCTCAGTGGCTTTGATTTGTATTTCCCTGATGATGAGTGACATTTAGAATCTTTTCAAGTGTTTGTTGACCATCTGGCTTCCAAAGAAGACTTTGGAAAAGTGTCTATTCATGTCTTTTGCCCATTTCTTCACTGGATTATTTGTTTTTCAGCTGTTGA
Organism: Suricata suricatta; assembly: GCF_006229205.1. NCBI lineage: Eukaryota > Metazoa > Chordata > Mammalia > Carnivora > Herpestidae > Suricata > Suricata suricatta. The sequence goes on along the minus strand of NC_043700.1, from coordinate 124,828,039 downwards.
GTTTGGTAAGTTATTTTTAGATTTTGCATACTAGCCATTTATCTGATATGTCATTTGTAAATGTCTTTTCCAATTCTGTAGGTTGCCTTTTAGTTTTGTTGATTGTTTCCTTTCAAAAGCTTTTTATCTTGATGAGGTCCCAATAGTTCTTTTCTGCTCCTAGTTCCCTTGCCTTGTAGATGTGTCGAGCAAGAAATTGCTGCAGCTGAGATCAAAGAGATTGTTGCCTGCTTGCTCCTCTAGGGTTTTGATGGTTTCCTGTTTCACATTTAGGTCTTTCATCCATTTTGAGTTTATTTTTGTGTATGGCGTAAGAAAGTGGTCTAGTTTCATTCTTCTGCATGTGGCTGTCCAGTTCTCCCAACACCATTTGCTAAAGAGACTGTCTTTTTTCCATTGGATGCTCTTTCCTGCTTTGTCAAAGATTCATTGGCCATACCTTTGTGGGTCCAATTCTGGGTTCTCTATTCTATTCCATTGGTCTATATGTCTATTTTTGTTCCTGTCCATACTGTCTTGATGATTATAGCTTTATAGCTGAGGCTAAAGTCCAGGATTGTGATGCCTCCTGCTTTGTTTTTTTCCCCCTTCAATACTACTTTGGCTATTCAGGGTGTTTCGTGGTTCCTAACAAATTTTAGGCTAGTTTGCTCTAGCTTTGAGAAGAATGCTGGTGCAATTTTGATGGGAATTGCATTGAATGTGTAGATTGCTTTGGGTAATAATGACATTTTTTACAATGTTTATTCTTCCGATCCATGAGCATGGAATGTTTTTCCATTTCTTTGTGTCTTCTTCAATTTCCTTCATAAATTTTCTATAGTTTTTATCATACAGATCTTTTACATCTTAGGTTAGGTTTATTCCTAGGTATTTTATGGTTTTTAATTCAATCATGAATGGGATCCATTTCTTGATTTCTCTTTCTGTTGTTTCATTTGGTGTATAAAATGCAACGAATTCTGTACATTGATTTTGTACCCTGCAACTTTGCTGAATTCATGTATTAGTTCTGGCAGTCTTTTGGTGGAGTCTTTTGGGTTTTCCATGTAGAATATCATATCAGCTGCAAAAAGTGAAAGTTTGACTTCTTTGCCAATTTTGATGCCTTTTATTTCCTTTTGTTGTCCGATTGCTGATGCTAGGACTTCTAGCACTATGTTAAACAGCAGTGGTGAGAGTGGACACCCCTGTCGTGTTCCTGATCTCAGGGGAAAAGCTCTCAGTTTTTCCCCATTGAGGATGACATTAGCCGTGGGCTTTTCATATATGGTTTTTATGATGCTTTACATATGTTCCTTCTATCCCGACTGAGAAAGTAATGATTTTATTTTATTTTATTTTTATAATTTTTTATTTATTTTTTATACAGAGAGAGACAGAGCATGAGAGGGGGAGGAGCAGAGAGAGGAGGAGACACAGAACAGGAAGCAGGCCCCAGGCTCTGAGCTAGCTGTCAGCACAGAGCCTGATGCGGGGCTCGAACCCACGAACGTGAGATCTGACCTGAGCCGAAGCCGGAGGCTTAAACGACTTTTTTTTTTTAAGTTTTATTTATTTGAGTAATCTCTGCACCCAATGTGGAGCTCAAACTCATGACCCTGAGGTCAAGAATCAAATGCTCTTCTTTTTTTTTTTCCTTTTTTAAAAAATACTTTATTTATTTTTGATACAGAGCATGAGAGGGGGAGAAGCACAGAGAGAAGGAGACACAGAATCTGAAGCAGGCTCCAGGCTCTGAGCCAACTGTCAGCACAGAGCCTGATGCGGGGCTTGAACCCAGGAACATGGGATCTGACCTGAGCCTAAGTCGGAGCCTTAACCGACTGAGCCACCCAGGCGCCCCGAATCAAATGCTCTTCTAACTGCTGACTTTATTAGGTGTGAGTAGGCTTCCTTCCCCTAAGTTATGACAATGAATAACATTGTCTCCAAACAATGCTAACTGTCCCTTAAGGCAAAATCACTCCTGGTTGAGAACTTCTGAAGAAGACAATCAAAGACATAATTAATTGAAGACTAGATTGTTGGGCAGAAAAAAAAATGACCTAGGTATATGGATCAAACTGCGTTACTGAGGGTCTAGGCAAAATCTATAATTGCTAATATTTCTTGAGAACTCATTGTATGCTGAATAGTATTCTAAGTCTTCATCACATTATCTCATTTAACCTGGGACCACCCTGTGAGGTGGGTACTATTATCATCTCTGTTTTACAACTGAAAAAATGGAGACACAGAAAGGTAAGGCAGGGGTCCACTTTTAAGTCGAATTGAATCAAATTTTTTAATTTTTTAATGCTTTTTATTTTTATTTTTGAGAGACAGAGACAGTGAGATCAGGGGAGGTTTCAGAGAGAGAGAGAGACGCGGAATCTGAAGCCGGTTCCAAGCTCTGAGCTGTCAGCACAGACCCCGACGCGGGGCTCGAACCCACGAACCGTGATATCATGACCTGAGCTGAAGCCGGATGGGTAACCAACTGAGCCACCCAGGCGCCCCAAGTCGAATTGAATCAAATCTGATCCAATCCCCCACAAATGGACTCCAGAGTCCATTATCTAATCACTAAGCTGTAACCACGTACATCTGTATAGTCTTTTATAAACTGCAGGGCACTTTTCCATTTTAGTCCTATCTCTCTCCCTGATTCACCTGTATGCCATGATGGTTTCTTCCTTCAAGTTTCTTCGGGCAGGTAAAGAGTCTATTTTGATCATGACAAAGTACAGTTGTAGCACCAGACCCAAGAGCTGTGGCCTCATCTTAATGCTTTAAGGCTAGAATTTGAAATGCAGTTGACCTTTGAATAACACGGATTTGAACTATGCTCGTCTGCTTATATATGGATTTTCTTTGGATAAATACAATATGGTTCTGTGAATGTATTTTCTCTTATTTATGGTTTCCTTTTTTTAAAATTAATTAATTAATTATTTTTGAGAGGCAGAGAGAGACAGTTTGAGCAGGGGAGGGTCAGAGATAGAGGGAGATACAGAATCTGAAGCAGGCTCCAGGCTCTGAGCTGTCAGCACAGAGCCTGACAAGGGGCTCAAACCCATGAACCGTGAGATCATGACCTGAGCCAAAGCTGGATGCTTAACTGACTGAGCCACCCAGGTGCCCCTTCTTTATGATTTTCTTATAACATTTTTATTTTTCTATAGCTTACATTATTATAAGGATATATTATATTATATATATAACATACAAAATATGTCTTAATCTACATTTATGTTATCGGTAAGTCTTCTGGTCAGTAGTAAACTATTAGTATTTAAATTTGGGGGAACTCAAAAGTTTTATGTGGCTCTTTGGCTGTGTGGGGTTCAGTGCCCCTAACCTGCTCATTGTTCAATGGTTAATTCTATCTAGGTTGAGCCACAGACTTACTCTACTTCCCTTTGTGTTGGCCATACGCTTAGATTCTGCTGCTGCTTCTCCGCAAGTGTTTTGAATAACCTGAATCCCACCCACTTGGCTGAGACCTTGATCAATCTAGAAACACCACCGCAATGGTTGTTTTCTATTCCCCATGCTCCCTAGCAATATATGAGAATGTACTCTTAAGGCATTGCTTCCCTTGTGGGATTGACTTAACACAGGTAGAAATCTGACCCACATCAAGCCTGAAATTATGATGTGTACCTCATGGCACACAGTGTTTGGGGTTAATATTCACCCTCAGAGACAAACCCTAGAATACAGCCAATTCCTCTGGCCCTGGTCCCTCCGAGCCCAGACTTCCACCCACCTCCCCCGACTCTTTCTCTTAAAGTTCAGTCATGACTTCTTGCCAGTCAAGGTAGCAACAAGCTAGTTTTCTTGTTTTGTTTCTGGTGTTTGTTTTAAAATATTATTTTGATCCTCTACAGAATTTACACTGCATACAGGATATGTGCTGTAGTGTCATTTGAGCAAAGCAGCTCAGTGATTTTACCTTCGCTAAGTGACAAAGCCAGGACTTAAACCCAGATCATGAAAACATAGATTTTCAGGGTTTGAACAGTTTTTAATCCAATGAAGTAAATAAAACTCAGACATATTGTGTAACATCTGTACCAAATAGTTAGCTACCCTATGTTTGAGTCCCTTCCCTCCCAGGACAGCTCAGTTTCCATCTTTGGCTATCCTGACAGCCATTTGCTTAATCATTCTCACATTCTTTAATCAGTATTTCAGGGCCTAATATGTGCACCAGCAGGTGCTATGTAGATATTGAGGTGATTTCTGGAAGTAACTTTAATTAAAGATAGAAAGTGGGAAGTTCTGCCCGAGGGGTACTGATAAAGTGCTACGGAAACTGTCAGACAGTTCTTCCTTCTACTGATCCAAAACCTACCTGTTTTACTGTGTAGCTTCCAAAATTTGGTCTTAATGCTATTCTTCTTAGCCATAAAGAAACATGTTATTTCATTTCATTACAGCTAGTGTGACATTCTTTAGCTATTTCTCATAAACTTTTTCAGATTACTTTTTTTCATCTGGTTATACCTCCCTGAACCCATTTCAGGTTCTCCTACATTGCTCTGAAGGGAGATCTTTGTCTCTGAACAGTCCTCTGTATGGACTAGTTAGAAGAGAAAGAAGTAGAATAACGTTTTCTCTCATTCTAGATAAGATAACTCTCATTATAGGGCACATTACAACTACATTTGTTTCTAAGTTACCATACTCATCACACTGTTGTCTCAAAGTGATCCTGCTACTAACAAAACCCCACACCACCAGCCATTTGGAAGACAGTGTTGTGAAGAGGGTCCCACTCTTTTTTAAAAAGTTTATTTATTTTGAGAGAAAAAGAGAGTGCAAAGAGGGGAGAGAGAGAATCCCAATGTGGGCCCTAACTCAGGAACAGCGACAAGGTCGTGACCTGAGCTGAAGTTGGACGCTTAACTGACCGAGGCAGGTGCCCCTACGATCCCACTCTTTTACATTTTTTAGTGTTTATTTTCTTTTTGAGAGTGAGAGACAGAGCATGAGCATGGGAGGGGCAGAGAGAGAGGGAGACACAAAATCCAAAGCAGGCTCAGGCTCCCAGCTGTCAGCAGAGACCAATGTGGGGCTCGAACTCACAAACCATGAGATCAAGAGCTGAGCTGAAGTCGGATGTTTAACTGACTGAGTCATCCAGGCGCCCTTGTAGGATCCCACTCTTAAATGTCTTATTCTGTCAGATTATATAAAATTGCTCATATGACAGACCACTTACTACTTAAAGTTAATTATTATATTTAATTTTGATAAAAATATAAAATTTACCATTTTGAAATTTAAAAATTCATTTAAAATGTACAATTCAGTAGCAGTAAATATATTCACATTGTTGTGCAACTATCACCGCTACTCATCTTTAGAAATTTTTCATCTCCCCAAATTGAAATTCTATTTCCATTAAACACAAACTCCCCATTTCCCTCTAGCAGTGACTATTGCACTTTCTGTCTCCGTGAATTTGATCACTATAGGTGCCTCATGTAATGGAATCACACGATATTTGTCTTTTATGTGGCTGGCTTACTTTATTTAACATGTGTTCAAAGTTCATCCATGTTATAACATGTGTTAGAATTTCCTTCATTTTTAAAAAACGTTTATTTGTTTTGAGAGAGGGATTTGCAGAAGGGGCAGACAGAGGGAGAATCGCAAGCAGGCTTTGCATCGTCAGCAAAGACCCTGACACAGGGCTTGAATTCACAAACCTTGGATCATGACCCAAGCCAAAGTCAGATGCTTTGCTGACTGAGCCACCCAGGTGCCCCCAGAATTTCCTTCATTTTAAAGGCTGAATTATATTCCATTCTACATATGTATCACATTCTGTTTATCCATTCATCCATTGATGGACACTGGGATTACTTCTACCTTTTGGCTATTATAAATAGTGCTGCCATGAACGTCATGTATAAGAATCTTTTTGAGACCTTGGTTTCAATTTTTTTGGGTGTATTATACCCAAAAGTGGAATTGCTGGATCATATGGAATTAATAATTTTTTTTAATGTTTCAAGAATATTTTTTTAAATGATTTTCTTGGCTATCCTAGAGATTTTTGTTTTGGTTTTGGTTTCAGATCGCAATTAGACAAGATATAAAATGTCAGGTCTGGATAAATTTAACTCAGTTTGGAGTCTCTCTGATCAAATTAGATTTTCAATGATAGCTGGTGCCAATATTTGAAAAGTCTTTATTGGAATAGTAAGGACACTAGATGCCAATTACCTGTTGGAAAGTATTGATGTCTTAGATACCTTTTGGCAGAACACCAGTGAAGATCCTTTTGTGCAGGATTTCCTTTTCATACAATGAATAATCTATATTCTAGTAGAGTTGGGACATGCAAATAGCATGTCAATGTGATTATGCTAAACACCATGTTGCCCTCAGAGTTTAAAAGCTGAATACTTATTTGGTCTCAATGTCATTTGAGGGCTCCTCTTTAGCCTGTCTAATCTGACAAGCTTCAACAGCTGACACAAAGGTGATGTCACTTGCTCCCTTGTTTGCTCCCCACGTCTACTAAAAGCCAGGAGTGTTAGGCTCCAATGCCTTTAAGAGTCCATTCTCTCAAACAATAGAATTTAAGAACTTCAAAGAATAATAAACAGCCCTTCTCTACATTGAAGTTCTTACGACTTTTTCTTTCTCCTTCCCAAAGTACCAATTTACAGCATCAGACATCCTTTATATCAGATACTCCATTAAAAAAAAAAGTTCCTTGTTTTACATAAGGCTCATTTATGTAGAAGTCATTACCTTATTACTGTCACTTTATGCATACATTTGAAACATGAATCTTTTAACTGTGTATATTCCGTATCTGTTTAATATTTCATTTACATTTACTGAATCCCCTTGTATAAGTGATGAATTGTCAGAATGTCACAGGATTGTCATCGAACCCAATTCCATTAGTATTCATTGTGTCAGCCAGTGTTAGTGCTGGGTATATACTGGTAAGCAAAGTTTAAACACAGAAACTCCCTCAAGGAGCTTATACTCCTGATTTACATTCTAAAAGCCTATACTCTTTGAATCTGCTTCACCTTAGTAAAAGGGCATTGCCATCTAACCAGCTGCCCCAGCCAGAAATCTAGGACTTTTCTTTGGTTTTCCCTCTCTCAACCACCCACTCTTCCTCCCTTCTTTTCTTCCTCCAAAACAGATTTGGAAACATCTACGTCTCTTCATCTCTACTGCCATTATCTGAACCAAAGCCATGACCATTCATAGTCTGGATTACTGTAATAGCTATTGCTCCCCCCTCTATCCCTTTCTATCTATCCAGGACCCAGTGATCTGCTTAACCCCCCGCCCCAGTGGCTTTTCATTGCACTTACAATAGAATTAGAACCCCTGTAATACTCTACATGGTATGTCCCTGATTTTTTTCTCCAAGCTTCTCTCCTGCCCACTCTCTGCTCTGCCCACTCTGCTCCTGCCACACTGGCAAGCTGGCAGTCCTTTCAATGCCTTGACAATGACAAGCTCTTCTCACCCTGAGAACTTTGACACATGCTGTTCCCTCCGCCAGGGATGATCTTTCCTGGCCTGACAGCTCCTCACATCCTTAAGAATTAAGCTTAAATGTTTCCTGTTCAGGGAAGGATTCCCTGAAAATGCTGGATAGGTCTATCAGTGTGTGTGTGTGTGTGTGTGTGTGTGTGTGTGTGTGTGTGTGTGTGTTACCACAAGCCTTTTGCTATTTTTTAGAGTATTAAAAAAAATTTATTTGTAAAAGCCTTTGTTGTATATAGTACAGATATTTTCCCAGTAAGTTGCTGCCTTTTAATGTTTTTTCAGGTTTAATTTTCTGCTTTAAGTTTCAAGTAATAAAGCCCATTAATCTTTTCCATTTTCCTTTATGGTTCCATGCTTAGAGTCCTTCTCCTCCACAGAATTTTGTAAGTAATCACTTTTTCTTTTCCTGAAACTTCTGTTATTACTTCTTAAACTTCTCTGGAATTTGTTTTGCATATAAAGGAGAAATTTATCTTTTTCCCTCACGTTGTTGGCCATGGCAATTTCTTCTTTCCTCCAAGGAGGAGGGTTGGTATGGATTGGTAATGTTAAAGGACATGAATTGGGTCATGCTTTCTCAGAGCAGAGTCTTCTGAAGAAGCATAAATAATATTATAGTGGGCTTTAGAATAAGCAGATCTAAGACTTGGATTTGAGTGGTGGGGCAGAAATAGAGGAAATAGACTACTGTTTTGCCAAGCTAATGAGTTTGGGCAAAGGCTCTTGTTCACCAAGTTTTAGACTATTCTCTAAAGTTCTGCATTGAAGTCTAGTATTAAGGCCTTATCCAGTAACAAGTGTGTTTGTTTGTTTGTTGTTGCTTATGTTTTTTTAAACAAAGTGTTTATTTTTAAAAAATATTTATTTTTGAGAGAAAGCAGAGAGAGGGAAATAAAGAATCCCAAGCAGGTTCCATGCTGTCAGTGCAGAGGTACACGTGGGGTTTGAACCTATGAACCATGAGATTATGACCTCAGTTGAAACCAAGAGTCAGATGCTCAAGCGACTGAGCTACCCAGGTACCCCCAAAGTGTTTATTTTCATTTGTTTCTTCTTCTGTGTATATTTTTCACTTGTGGACTTTTAAGGGAAGAGGTTGTTAACCTAGACAAAGGTTCAGATATTTCTTATCAAAGATATTGTAAGTTACATCTTCCCATTATCAACTTCAATTATACATTTGTTTTTAAGAGTGTATTTAATTGCATTATCTTCACTCAAATGTACGTTTAAATGGGTGCTACATATATATGTTGGTTTAAAAAATTCTTTGCACTGGAACAAAAGATATATCTAGAATGGCCAAGGAATTGGGAGAGAGAGTAAGGTCAAAAAAGCCAGTTAGGGAAATGTTGAAGTAATCCAGGAATACAGATAAGGACCAAACCTGGGGGTGAAGAAGAGTGATGTAGAGTGTGGGAGGTTGAATAACAGTCCCCAAAGATGTCTGCATCCCAATTTCTGGAGCCTGTGAACATGTTCTCTTACATTGTCAGAAGGACTTTGCAGATGTGATTAGCGTCTTGAGATGGGGAGATTATCCTGGATTATTCAGGTGTACCCACTATAATCACAAGGATTCTATAAGAGGGAGGCAGGAGAGCCAAAGTTAGGAGAAGGTGATGCTAGTTTGGAAGTAGAGATGGGCGTGATGCTGCCCTGAGCTAAAGAATGTGGGCATCTTCTAGAAACCAGAAGAGGTAAGGGACACATTTTCCTTCCAGAAGTAATCAGCCTTGCCAACACCTTGATTTTTATCTTCATAAGACTCACTTAGGACTTCTGGCCTTTAAACGTATAAAAGAATAGATTAAAAAAATTTTTTTAATGTTTTTTACTTATGTTTGAGAGACAGAGAGAGACAGCATGAGCAGGGGAAGGGCAGAGAGAGAGGGAGACACAGAATCTGAAGCAGGCTCCAGGCTCTGAGCTAGCTGTCAGCACAGAGCCTGACGTGGGGCTCAAACCCACAAACCGTGAGATCATGACCTGAGCAGAAGCTGGACGCTCAACTGACTGAGCCACCCAGGCACTCCAAGAATAGATTTTTTTAAGCCACTAAATTTATGTTAATTTGTTAGAGCAACAATAGGAAACTAATACTTAGAGGAAGAGATGGATATGAAGGACGTTATACAGGAAAAATGATACTACTTGGTGATTGATCAAATGAGGAGAGAAAAATTAAGGATCAAAATATTCTAAGATTCTGAATCTAGATTATGAAGGCAATGGAAGGGGAATTAATTTCTGGGGGAAAGATGAGTTCAATTTTATATATTTTGCTTGGGTTCTAGGGAAGGCATCCCAAATCAAGTTTACCTTATATGAGGCTTTGATTTGGGAATTTCATGAAGGGGCACTTAGGAGGCAAAATGTAGCTCCCATATTTTACAGTAATGTTTATATCATTTAGATCAGTTACATCAGTTAGAGATGACGTAATCTCATTTAAAATTCCCCTTTAGAGAGAATAGCTAAATATTAAACTTTATTGCATTTTAGGATAAATGAGTGTATTTGATTCTTAGATTTGGTAAGCAGATTAAGGCAAAGGTTCACAACAAAGAGGAAGAGGAGTACATAGCTCCATCCCTAGATGCAGAGTCCATAAATACCCTTAGAATGGTCTTTATAATTATGTGAGTGTATATGCACCATTTCAGATTCTTGAAAGGATAGAAGATGAAAATTAAGGTTAAGAATCATATGCTAACTGCATGGGGTACCAGAAGGTGGAGGAGAAGGGGTAAAGGGGAAGGAGAAGAGAAAGGACAATGCACGGAAACTCCATAGTCCTTCTTTTACTGTAGCTTGGTAATGCCAATTCCTGTTCCTCTTTTCCTGTACTAGGCCCATTTCAGGGCTTTTTGTGTTTCTAGATCCAGTTTACAAAGAGGCTGAAGAGTTCGTTCTGTTATTTTATTTGCTGACAATGTGTTCTTTAAAAAATTGTGTTTTGGTGTTTTACCGAATCTTTCATCTATCTTTCTCAAAGGACTTTTCTAAATTTTACAAATCTATTATCTCCACAAAGGGATATTAAAATAACTTAATAAATCATTATCATTAGCAATCTTTTCAAAGAATAGATGAGGCATAGAAAGCTTAGGGAGCTTCTTGTTTTTTTGTTTTTAAGATTTTAAGTAATCCCTACACCCAACATGCGGCTTGAACTCACAACCCAGAGATCAAGAGTCACATGCTCCACCAACTGACGCAGACAGGCACCCCATTGGAAAGCTTAATTAACAGCAACTACTTGTTTTTCAGTGATATAAATCATTGAGTTGCTCAGCTGATCTCCTAGGTAAAATATTTCTATGGTTAAATTTGATGTCAGTCCAGTATACTAAGAGGTCCTTCTCAGTGTAGTTTAGATTCAGCATAACAAAGCCCACTGAATGCTTCAGAGGCTGGCCTGGAGTCAGAATCTCATCTCTAAACAATTTATTTAGGTAACTGATTTTCCACTTCTCTATGGACCAAAACGAACAGTTTCCATTTTGTTTTACAATGTAATGTTGACTTTTTGAAAAATAAAAATGATTAATGTCAAGATTTCCTTTTAAAATACTATAAAGAAATGGACTAAGTTTGTACTTGATGGCGTTTCCTATGAGTATGATGGATTTTCTTGGGTCATCTACATAGACATGAAATTTCACTTTAACATTCCAAATCTTACTTTGTGGGATAAATAAAATAAATTTAAATATTTTTATTTAAAGTTATTCTACTGTTAAAGTCATTCATACAGAGTACTTGCTCTGTTGTAAGATCAAGGGAAATAGAATGGTTTGTCTCTGAAATGACTAGAATTTCAGGGTCAAGTTTTGTGTGCCATCTTATGTAATTTATATGCTTTCTGAGTGAAACTAATATGAAATCATCGCTTTACTGATACTATAACAAAATATCAGGTGGCGAGAGGCACTTTGTAAAACAGATTTGGCTTGCCTACATTTGTTTACAAAGGGATGTCAATGCTTATTGGAAAGATCTAGCCCAGGGAGGATAACTCCCCATATATCATGACTTAGAATAGACTTTGTCTGTTTGGAAATGTCATTCTTTTGATTGAGTGGACACCTTGGGAAGAACACACACGGAGCTCTCAGAGAAAGGGAACTGTGGGCTAAGATGCTAGATCAGTGAGTCAATCCTGGCAATCAACCTGGTCACAGATGCCACAGCTAGACTGCATTAAAAGCCTATTATAGATGCTTTTCATAGCAGTGTACTTACCTCTGTACCACAAACTGGTAGCTTAAAATGACAGAAATGTATTATCTCACAGTTCTAGAGTCTGAAGTTCCAAATCAAGGTGTTAGCAGTTTGGTTTCTTCTTCTCTGAATGAGAATTTACTCTCTTTGCCTCTCTCCTTGCTTCTGGTGGTTACTTGGAATTCCTTGGCTGGTAGAGACACATCACTGCAATCTCTTGTTTTCACATAGCATTTTCCCTTGGTGTCTCTGTGTGTTCACATGGCCTTCCAATAAGGGCATCGGTTATTGGATTTAGGACCCTCCTAATCCTCATGTTATGACCTATGACCTCATTTTAATTAAAATAATTACACCTGTAAAAACCCTATTCCAAATAATTCACATTCTGAAATTCCAGGTAGACATGGATTGGGGGGAACCATGTACTTCACTATACCTTCCAAACCATATACCCTCAGAAACATCAGTACAATTCATAAGAACATAATGGTAATAAGGCCCAGGGTATATATTTCATTCCAGGGACTAGGTAAGTTATTTCAACTGATTCTAGGCTGATAGCTATATATCCACTTTGAAATCTTATCCAGTTAACCCAAAAGGGAATCAGGCAAAAACTTGGATGGAATAGTACTAATCCACTCCTAAAGGCTACAAAAGAACTCAAAGTACATGCCTCTCTGATAGTTGGTCAGTAAGGTCATTTTCTTCTATAAAGCCTGGAACACACTGATATGTATAAGGTGATTGATGACAAAGGTGATTGGACCACAATGGATATTACAAGTCATGACACTACATTTTCTTTTTGAGAAATGGGCAATAAAATGCCATTTCTGGCTATCATTCTATTGATGGATGACACAAATTCTGACACTTTGTCTGCTTTTTATTTTGCTCTAGAACTTGCTGAACCATCAACTGATTGTTATTGGTATGTGCATGTGTGTGAATGAGAATATGATTAACAACAGTTTGAGTGTGTAAGGGACTTCCTTCCTGGAACCTTTTATTTTTGGCAGGTATGTGGGAAAGTTGGGGAGTCATATGATAGCAAACAATTTCAGCAAAGGACCAACAACCCTAATTACACATTTTAGTTATTTTAAATATGAATATTTAGAAATACATAAGCTAATTTTCAGATGTGTGCCACATGGGTTTTTACTTTATTTGAATTTTTAAAAAATTATTTTTAATTGTTTATATCCCACATTTCTAGTTGAGACATGAGATGACTTATAAAATTAATACAGTAAAAAAGATAAAAAAACTAAACCAAAGCATCTCCATTATTGGTAAGGGGGTTGGACAAAGGCTACTTAGACGTTGTGTGTATACTTAGCTGGTGCCATCTTTTGTTCGGGAGTATTGGCAATATAATACAAAACCTTGAGGGTTTGCATTCTGCCTGACCTGGAATTTATTTTTTAACTTATTTTTAAATTAAAAAAATTTAATGTTTATTTATTTTTGAGAGATAGGGAGAGACAGAGTGCGGGGGGGGGGGGGAGGATGCGCAGACACACACACACACACACACAATCCAAAGCAGGCTGTAGGCTCCAAGCTGTCAGGACAGAGCCCCATTCAGGAGTCAAACTCATGAACAATGAGATTATGACCTGAACCAAAGTCGGTTGCTTAACTGACTGAGCCACATAGGCATCTGGCAATTATTCTCTTAGGAATTTATCTTAAGGAAATAATCAAGGGTGAGGGCAAATATTTAGTTATATTCACTGTGTGTAGCTATATTGCACTCTTGTATATAATGGCAAAGAATGGAAAATAAACACACAATAAGAAATTGGTTAAAGTTTATCCATTTTGTAGATAAATGTAATTTACATGAAATTTAAAATGATGTTATAGAATAGTATTTAATTCTATTGAAGATGTTAAATATATTGTTAAATTCATAAAGCGTAGCTTAAAATATTATGTATAATATGAGCCACTTTTAGAAATGCATATATATGCAATGGAAAAGGACAAAATAGTAAGAACTAAAAATGGTGGTGAACGGACTGATCTTTTTTTCTTTTAAATACGAATCTGCGTGTCATCCTCGCGCAGGGGCCATGCTAATCTTCTCTGTATCGTTCCAATTTTAGTATCTGTGCTGCCGAAGCGAGCACTGGATTGATCTTTTTTATTTTCTTCTTTTTTCTTATATGTATTTTATACATCTAACATAGTGAATATTTATTACATTTATGAAGAGAAAGACAAGTTTGTTTTTTTCTCTAAGTACATAAGAAAATAAATGAGTACACCAGGAAAATGACAGAGGAAGATGAAAATGAACCTTAAGATGAGGTTACTTTTTAAAATGCATGCAACCTAACGGAGGACCATAGGGAGGGGAAGGGGGAAAGAGAGTTGGGGAGAGAGGGACACAAATCATGAGAGACTACTGAATACTGAAAACGAACCCGAGGGCTGAAGAGGGAGGGGGGCACTTGTGGACTTGTAGGGAGAAGCACTGGGTGTTATAGGGAAACCAACTTGACAATAAACTATTTAAAAAAAAGAAATGTAAAAAATAGAGAAATAAATAAATAATAAATAAAGAAAATGCATGCAATAAGATTCTCTACAGATGGGACATATATTTTGTTCCAGGCTTTCAAAAGCCAATGGAAAGAGGGAAACAGAATTAGCTATGATACCTATAAGATACTATAGTGTCTTAAGTACCTATAAGGTAAGAATAATTTGCTGGTCAACAGTTTAAAAGTAAATATCATGGCTGATCTCACTGGGCTTTTGCCTACATGTAGGATGAAAACAAAATACTGAAGACCAATGGAAAGTTAAATACCAGTTATCAGTTCCTCTTTATATAAAGGGTAGCCATAAAGTTCAGAAATATAAACAATACTATTTATTTTTTATGGATTTATATTAAAGTATATTATGTTACATATCAACTTTACAGATAGAACCCCTCTGATTTCCTTGCTTCTTCTGGAGCATGCTAAAGGTGTAGGTTTATTTAGTAAAAATGAAAGAAGTCAGCCAATACAACACATTGAAGATGCTTCTGTTAGGATTGAGGAAAATGTGTTAGTGCACCACACTCATTGCAACAGGAACTATGCATTGCTACAAGAGAAAATAAATTTAACATATCAGGTAATGTCATCTGTCAACAAACATGTCATGTATTGTCATGATAAAGCAAGAAACCATTTATTATGCATCGTCACTGTGTTTCCAGAATTTATGGCCAAGTGATAAAGCTGTATAATATTATTATATATATGTGCCTTTGAAATTCCATAGGATCACTTTATCTTTTCTAGGATGTAATACACTTCCTTAAATTTAATTTGACCCAGATTTAATCTTTAACTTCAAAGAAAAGGGTCTTTCATTTTGATGATTTTATTTTCATTTGACACAGGGAAACTTCTGGAGAATTTGGTTTTTTTTGGATCTAGAAGGGTAAAACAGTTGCCTTATTTTGGGCAATTAAAACATGTATACAGTATGTAGCCGCACAGGAACAGACACTTGCTGTATTGCCCCAAGGACTTGTTTAGTCAGTGTCGTCATAGTGGTAGATCGGATGCCACTTCCAAGGGTACAAATTTTGGGACCTTTTGAAAAGAGAAACCTTCACCGAAAGATGTTACTTCCTTAAGACTTTATTGTGTGCATCTTCACCCTAAAGACTTTCTTAGGAAATGTTCAACCATCCCACCTTTTCAAAATTAATTAATACTAACCTATATGGTACTACTGAGTTTAAGTTTAAGGTAAGGTGGTTTGCTTTATCCAAATGGCTTTTTTTTTTAAATGCTTATTTCTTTTTGAGAGAGAGAGACAGAGTGCAAGCAGGGGAGGGACAGAGAGGGAGACAGAATTCGAAGCAGGTGTCAGGCTCTGAGCTGTCAGCACAGAGCCCGACTTGGGGTTTGAACTCACAGACTGTGAGATCATGATCTGAGCCAAAGTTGAATGCTTAACTGACTGAGCCACCCAGGTGCCCCCAAATGGCTTGATTTTCAAAAATGGAAAATTAAATTATGAATAGTTTTAAGTAACACCAGGGAATAATCATAGTGTCTATAAGCTTTTTGTAGTCAGGAATAATACTTCATGTCTAGCAATCCATAGAGAAGACACTGAGTAAATATTTCATAATGATTTGATTGATGGCAGTATTGATTTACCATGATATTTTCCTTCCAAGTTTTTTTCACGTTAATAAATCAATGATGTATGTTATAGGACTGTTTTCAAGAGCTAAGATAATTCAGCCTGGGTATATATAGGCTTCTTGGGGAAACTGTAAAAAAAGAACCAAAAGCAATGAAAATACGTAAAAAGTGTTTTATAGCCAATTTTTCCTTTCATTATTGACTAGATTGACAAAATGAGTATTTTTGTGGGCAGAGTGGGGGACCAAGACATACCTTTCTCATTGTGTAGCTTTACAGAGTGTGTACATATTACCTGTTACATAATCAGTGCTTTCCTTTCCCAGAGGTGAAGACACTTAAATCTTCAAACGTATACTGGAAAGTCAGAATGTTGTGGCCAACATTCTTTTTCCCCCACACATTTCATCTGAGATACCAGAAGTCTGTCTCTTTAAGTTTACCAAGTACATGTTTGTTGGCAGGGCAAGTAGGTCAAATACAGAAAACAATCATTATTAAACAGTATTTCTACTGTACTGAGGATTTCTTTCAACTCAAAATAGGCATGTGCACTTCAAGAATTGAGCTGTAAAGAATGGGGCAAATGAGCATCTGTTCCAGTGGAAGTGTGGCCGCGCTGGGGATCATCCCCTGGTCACTGGGAATTCCTCATCTGCCCGGTGCTGGAGCTGGACCACAGGGTCCCTTCTGCCTGTCAAAGATTACAGTTAGAACTTATCACACCTTTTATTATTTATTTTTTGTTTTCCAATATTTTTAATGTAAACTTTTTAAGCATACAGAGAACTTGGAAGGAATGTACAATGAGCACCATTTACCTATAATTAGAGTCTACAATTAACATCTTGACATACTGAGTTTATCACAGTTGTATATACAGCTAACCATCCCTCTATTCATCCTTCAATACATCTTTTAAAAGGTACATTTCAAAATAAGTTGCAGATGTCAGTACACTTCCTCCTAAATACTTGAGTGTGCATAGCATTAACTGGAGATCAATTCTGTTTACTGTTTTTTTTTTTTTTTTGAGAGAGAGAGAGAGCATGAGCCAGAGAGATGTTCAAGGGAGAGAGATAATTTTTTTAAGTTTATTTATTTGAGAGAGAGAGAGAGAGAGAGAGAGAGAGAGCGTGCGTGCTAGAGAGCCAGGGAGGGTCAGAAAGAGAGGGAGAGAGAGAGCGAATCCTGGACTCAGAACTGTCGGTGTAGAGCCTGATGCGGAACTCCGGAACTCGAACTCACTGTGTGATCATGACCTGAACCAAAATCAAGAGTCAAGATGCTTAGCCAGATGAGCCACCCAGATGCTCCTACAGATCCTTTTTAGGTTAAATCTTTTATTTTTTACATGAATGCTTTTCTTCCATAAGATTTTTCATGGTTAGCATCTATATACTTCTTGCCATGTTTATGTTAATGTTTGCCTCCCTCTTGAAGGCAACAGGGACTGTGCCATTTTACTCACCAACATATCCACAGGCACTGGCATTGCAATCGATATACAGTATATTTGTTAGGAACATATGGGAAACCAGAAAGAAATGGATGGAAGATGGAGCTATAGAAATACAAAGAAAAGGTAAACTATGGGCTCTAAAACTAGTTTAAAATTTTGCTATTATGACTATTGTTGATGGTGGGGCCATTTAAAGCCATTTTGGTAGATGGAGCAGGACATGCTTGCTGAGGAAAGTGCCATTTTACGTTGGTTCAATTAAGACAATAAAATGAAGGGGTGACTGTGTGGCTCAGTCTGTTAAGCATCCAACTTCGGCTCAGGTCATGATCTCATTGCTTCTGAGTTTGAGCCCCACTTCTGGCTTTGTACTGATAGCTCCGATACTGCAGCCTGCTTCAAATTCTCTCTCTGCCCTTCCCCTGCTCATGCTCTGTTTCTCCCTCTGTCTCAAATTTAAAATAAAACATAAAAAATTAAAAAAAGAAAATGAAGTACGCCGAGTATCTTCATTGATTGTTCTATGTATAAGTAAATTCGTAGTGTTCTGAATGTTTATTTGATAAGGAAACTTACAGTACTTCAGTTTGTAATTTAGACATCACTCATAACCCACTTCCAGGCTTGAGGTTTTGATAACCAACTTTTTTCTCAAGATGAAATTTCATGTGATTAACATTTAGTCATGGGGCAGATATACTGACCTAAATGCTGATTGATTATAAACCTCCTATTTGGCACATGATTATAGAATCTTGCTCTCTCCTTAACCATGGGGAACCCCCCTTTCTCCCATGACTCCTCTCTGGCTATTCCCCTAGCTCCTTTTTGTGATGCCATCACTAAATTAGGATAATGTCTTTGTGAGATACCTAGACTTCTATGAAACCGCCACACATCTGGGGCATAAGGGAATCCTGTTAATTTTGTCCCCAGTGTTTCTAAAGATGTCCAGTGTTATTCAAACAGCAAAGGCTGGAAATTTTTTTTTTAAACATTTATTTATTTTTGAGAGAGAGAGAGATCATGAGCAGATAAGTGGCAGAGAGAGAGGGACACACAGAATTGGAAACAGGCTCCAGTCTCTGAGCTGTCAGCACAGAGCCCGACGCAAGGCTCGGACCCACAAACTGTGAGATCATGACTTGAGCTGAAGTCGACTACTCAACTGACTGAGTCACCCAGGCGCCCCTGGAAATATTTTCTTAGATGACCTTAGCTATATGACAACTTGAGATTGTGCTTCATCTTTCTTGTCGCAAGAGCATTTGACAACTTTCTTTATTTCACCAACAGTTCATAGTCCAGCCAACAATAACCCCAATGCCCAAGAAACACCACTCCTCAAAACGTTCTTTTTATTTTTTGGCTTGGTCGACTTATTAGATTCCCAGAACAGATAATTGCAGACTTGACCTGATTTGAACGACCTTGGGAATCTAGCCTCAAAGGACCTTTCCAGTTCAAATGACAGGTTACAGAAATTCATTGACTATGAAAATCATTCTGTAGGATTAGAGCGGTACTAGTGTTCTAATTCTGTGCTTCAAATTTAGGCGGAAGAGGGGGACAACCAATACATGAAGTCATCGGTGACAATGTCTTCTTCAAAAGGACAAAGACAGGGACTAATCTGAAAGCACTGTGACCTTGGGGAGAAGAAGAAAGCTGGAAGATTCAGTGCTGGGAAAGGTAGGGGAGGACAAACTTCTTTATCCACTGCTGGGTTTGAAGTCACATGGTGTCTTTCAGATGGTAAGATTTAGGATCTGCTAAGCGAATTCTTTCCAGGCTCCCCCAGCCACCACCCCACCACCTTCCAGTCCCCCTTCCTGCAGCACCGTTCTCTTCGCGTCCCAACTCTCCAAGAGGGCCGAGGCTGCGCGGGCCTCCGCATCCGACTTCCTTCCCGCCTCTCCCGCCACGCAGCCTGGCGTTTCGGCTCCGCGCTTCCTCCGTCTTCCGAAGGGGTGTGAAGCCAAAGACTCCTCCACTATGGAAATAAAACGCTTAATAACTCACCCTCAATTGTCACCCTTTAGATTTTTCTTGAGCCCCATGGTCAAGGCTTTTGGTCACCCTGCATGATTATAACAGCCAGAGCCCAGAACCTGAAAAACCGACCACTGATCAGTCCTGCTCGCTTCCCCGCGTGTGAAAAGCAATCCTGTTCCGGAGCGAATGCTCAGTGTCTGGCAGCCTGATCCCGGCCGACACACGCGGGGCCCGCGGGGCCTGTCACCCCAGGCTGCCCCCGCCTCCCTCCCCGGCCTGGGCCTCCCTCCGCCTCCAGCCCGCGGACCTCGCCGCCCCGCCTCCGGCGCGGCCGCCATTGGTGCCAGCCCGCCCCAGAAGGACGCCCATTGGCCGGGTGGGAAGTCATTCGCCCGGCGCATTCCGCCGCCCGCAGGCTTGCGGGGAAACTTCCTTATTATTGTGACGCCGAAAACCAAGAAACCCCGTGCCGGGCCAGAGAGGCTAGGCTATCACAGACGGAATCCCGAGCGGCGGTTCGGAGGCCGCCAAGGTGCGCGGGTCGGGAGCCGGGGTTCCAGGGAAGAGGGCACCGCGGGGCTGCAGCCGCGCGACCGCCGCGTT